>NC_048310.1:42482074-42615297 GCF_013100865.1 Trachemys scripta elegans | reverse complement strand
CATTCTACAGTCAAATGAAGCTCAGTTGTTAGCATATTTTTCCGTCCATCCAGGCTCAATTTACCTTTCATTCCAGGAATGAAGATCTGCATCTAATAATATCCTGCCTGCCTATAGCACACCATGAGCATTAATATGTGAGGCCTCCCATTCCCTGATGGTGCCGGGAAGCAGTACTGTACCATGTTCTTTTTTACAGCTGGGGAGACAGAGACCCAGACACTTCGCTGGCCTGATTTTCAGAAGTATTAAGCCCCTTTGGTGAGCATAAGTGGTGGGTGCTCAATACGCCTGACAGCTGTCCCTAAGTGACGGCCCAAGGGCACATGGTAATTGGGTAGCAAGCCTGGGCTTCTGGCATCCTAAACCATTCCCTGGTGTAACCACTAGGCAATACTCCCTGACACCATCTGTGCTTACAAATTCTGATTGTAGATTTACATGAAATCCAAGCAGCTCAGACAAGCAGAGGTGGCAGGGATTTTGCTTTGAAGGAGTGGGGAGCAGAGGCACCGGAAGAGGAGCAGGGTGCACTGCATAGGGAGTGAGGGGAGCCAGGGCCGGCGCTAGGCACCAGCAAACCAAGCACGTGCTTGGGGTGGTACATTTTCAAGGGCGGCTTTCCGGCCATCTTTTTTTTAATTTTTTTGTGTGTGTGCAAAAGCCTAGAGCTGGCGCTGGCAGCAGCAACACGGGGGGTGCCCTGGGGCTGCTGCGGTTCCCGCCATGGGGGAGCAGCACCCGCACCTTGTGGCTGGGCCGGGCAGGCTCTGAGCAGGGGACACTCAGGCTGGGGGCTGCCCCACAGGGCACACGGAGCTGCCTGCAGGTGCCGCAGGGCGGCGCTGAGTGCCGCAGCCGGGACTGAGTGCAGCTGCCCAAGCTGCCCGGGGACTGCGGAAGGGCGGTCTGAAGCAGCAGCAGCAGTGGGGCCATAGAGGGCTTGGCGCTGCTGTGCGGGGCCCACATCCCACTCTCTGGGGCTCCGCTCCCTCTGGGGCTGCCCTGCCCCAGCTCCTCAACCCCCTGCCGGGGCGGTCCCCCGGCTCTGCCCTCCCGAGTCCCGGCCGGTCCTGAAGGCAGGAGCCCTGGCTGGAGGGAGCCTGGGCTGAGGCGCGGCCTGGGAGCCCCACTGCTTACCCCAGTCCTGCCAGCGCTGGACCGGCTGGAGGCAAGGGGGGAGTGGGCGGAGTCAGCACTGGTGGGGGGAGACCAGGGCTGGGGCGCTGGAGGGGGTGGGGGAGGAGAGAGCCCAGGGCTGGGACAGCAGGGGGTGCGGGTGGGGGAAGGCACTGGTCGGGGGGGGGGGGGGGGCCCCCGGGGGGGGAGGGGGGGGGCGGCAAAAAAAAATTTTGCTTGGGGCGGCAAAAAACCTAGAGCCGGCCCTGAGGGGAGCTACTGAGACCTGGTGGGGGACATGGGCAGCTGGCTCCAGGCTGGGAAGGTGGGGTCCTGACAGTTCATGTCTCTCTTGCTGTCCACGAGGCGTAGCTGCTCCCAGATCTGGCCTGATCACCCCAGGTCCAACCTACTCCCTGGCCCAATTCCAGGTGCCGCTCTAGCTCCTCTGTGTCCTGCTCTTGCCTCTGCCCCCCAACATGTGCGCTCAGTTTATAGGGAACATTAGTTTCCAGAATGTGTAGCAGAACGACCCATGGGAGTAGAATCATAGATCAGATCTCCCCTTCTCCCCCCGCAGTATTTCTGTTC
This sequence comes from Trachemys scripta elegans, assembly GCF_013100865.1. Taxonomy (NCBI): domain Eukaryota; kingdom Metazoa; phylum Chordata; order Testudines; family Emydidae; genus Trachemys; species Trachemys scripta. The sequence continues at coordinate 42,613,587 of NC_048310.1, read as the reverse complement.
TGGGGGCACTAGCCCCCATTTCCCAGTGCCACTGCCCCCGCAGAGAAGACAGGGTGTAGTTGCCCAGAAAAAAATGACTGTGGGAGATGAGAAAAGCCGGCAGTAATACAGGAGAGGCAAGATGGAGTGTGCCAGCCTGGGGCTGGAATAGCCAGGAACTCAGGGAGTTTTTCCTGGAAGGCTAACATATACTCCACCACTGAGTCCCCCTTGGGAGCAGCCGTACCTTCCCACTGCACCCTCATTAAGTCCAACCCTCCCAAACCGTCCCCACACAGAGCAGTTCAAAGGGGACAATGCTGTGGGTTCCTGGGAGCCTCCTTATGGACCAACAGCAGGTGAAGTAAACATTTAACCCATCCCTGGGGTGCTGATCCACAAAAGTTTTCAATATTGTTTCAAGGTTCCATGAAATCTCTCAATCAGCCCATCAGCTTGGGGGTGGGAGGGAGACACCCTGACGTGTTGAACCCCACATTTCTCCCATAGCCCCTAGGGCAGACATAAAGTTTCCCCTCCGCCCCCCTCCCTGATCAGCCAAAACCACGCAGGACAACCCCACCCCGTTGAATATCGCTAGCAAGGCATCAGCCACCATGTCTGCCTCTACAGAGAACAGCGCTACTGCTTCTGGGTAGCGGGTGGCATAAGCTACTACCAACCAACCAGACTTTTCCCCGCAGCCAGGTAACTTCGCTAAGGGGCCCCACGACGTCCATAGTGACCTCTGAAGAGGTTCCTCTGTGATGATTAGCGGGCTCAGGGCAGCCTGGACCTACCTCACCCTCTGGCACGGGTCACAAGCCTTACAGTATTTTGGCATTGTCTCACACACTCCAGGCCAGTAGAAATTCTGGAGCAAGCTCTGTTTAGTGTGCTGTATTCCCATGGCTCCTGAGAAGGGTATAACATGGGCCAGGCTGAGTAGCTGAAGTTAGTACTTTTTGGTACCACCAGTGGTCTCTGTATTCCCCATGGCTCAGCGTTCCCAGGGAATCCACTCTCTCTAGAGTAGCCCCCGATCCCAGCGAAACCCTCTGGTTTCCTATCTGGGGGCGCCTGGGGAGTCAGCTGCAGCCCTAGGTTTTTCTAGGGAAGGGTCAGTCAATTGTTCCTGTCTGAATTCCATAGCGGGAGCTGGGAGACTGAGCTCAGCCTGGGACCTGCTCCCCGCCCCTCCCCAGGTCAGCTCATCAGTTGGACTCTGCTCAGCCCTGGCCATGCAATCAGGGCCGCCTCCCAGCCTGCCCACTGGGGTTAGAGCCAAGGGCTGCTGCTTGCAGCCAAGTGGCTTGGGGCTAGGACTCTAAGTCATTCCCCAGTGAGACTTCTCCTGGCAGCTGGGAGATAGCACATCCCAACATCCTTAGGCACCTGGGTGTCACCCCATTTTTAGATGGATCTGACCATGAGGGAAAGTCCCTAAATGGTCAAGAGTCGATCAGGGATAATTCACGACCCCCAGAGTTCCTTGGTCCCTCCACCCCTGGACCTTTTTCCATCCACAGCCACTGGGAAACAATGTTTTTGTCGATTCCTCTGCTGGGTCTGAAATGGTCAGGTTTACTGATTGGGCCATCGGGGCTGGATCCGGTTCTACCATTGGTGGGGTCACTGTCACCTGGACCTGCTGTGGGCTACCACTAGCCCTTGGCCTCCCCAGCACCAGGCAGTGCATCACCTTCTGACCTTTCTCATTGCAATAAAAGCATTTCAGATCCCTGGGCTCCTTGTTTGGGCCCCAGTTAGGGTTTCCTCCTCACACCAATCTGGATTTGGCCTATTCACTTCTGGGGAGGTCCTCGTTGGGGGTCAGTATTATGCCACCGTCCCTTGAATTTATCAAACCCGATCCAATGATCTGCCTATTGGTCGGCCCATTTCTCAGTTATGGTCATGTCTCTAGGGTCCTTCTCCCTGGACCATGATTTTAGGTCAGGGGGAAGAGTTTGGAGAATTGTTCTTGAAACCCATTAATTCATAGGCCTCATCAACTGTGGCTACCCCATCCCATTCCCCATTTTCTTACCTAACCTCTAATTTGAGTTGATACCTCAACATGGGCCGGATCCCCTGTTTTCTGAACTCCTCAGAACCTCCTACTGTACGCGTCAGGGGTCAATTTCCACTTTTGCAACCATGCTTGTTTGCACGGCCCATAATCTGCATAGTCCTCTCTGGCCATATGGGTGAAAATGTCTAAGGCCTTTCCCGACAGCAGTGGAGCCAGATTCCCACATTCTCCTGCCCCACCTTGTTCCATTCATATCCCATTTCAAAAGCATTTAGAAACACACCTTGCCTGAAGGGAGGCAATAGCTTGGAGTCTATGCCCTCCACTGGGACAGGTACCTGGGGTCTGGCTCCACCTCCCAGGTCAGGTTTTTGCTGACATTGTCCCTCCATATGGAACTGATGTTGATGCTCCCTCTCTCTCCTCTCGCCTCTTGTCCTCCTCTCGCTCCTCAAGCTGGCGCTGCTTCTCCTGGTCTGCTCGCTCTTGCTCCTGGTCTACAAGAAGCTGGCCTTCCAGAGGCAGTCTGGCCCTTCTCCTGCTCTACCGGTAGATCTGTCCACGCTCTCTCTGCAGAGGTGCATTCGGTCTGGATGGAGCATGGTTGCTGCCTCTGTCAACCTCTTCCCTCTAGGGAGGTGTCACCCAGCTTTCCCCCACCTGCTGGACTCTGCCAGTAGCTGGGTGTTCCCTGTGATTCTGGACCCTTGTTCCTTTCCCGGTCCTCAGAGTACAGCAGGTTGGCTAGCTGGGCCGTTGTCCGCCCGTCAGTGTTGAGCTGCCTTTCTCTGCCTATCTCAGCTGCTGACTTTTTTTCTAGCTGTTCATAACTCACTTTCCTCTGTCTCTCTCTTCACTCTTCCTTTCGCCAAAAGACTACAAGACTTTTCTCTGTGCTTTGCCCTTCTGCAGCACTGGCTTTCACTGCCGTTGGCACGTCACTGGCCATAGATTCCACTTCTGCTACCAGCTAGGTCAGAGTTTCAGGATTGACTGCATTTTTGCCCTTCCCTCCTGGGCTTCCTTGAGGGCACCCACTTAAAGGTTTGAGACTTCCTAGCCCCCGTCACCTATCTTGGGTGGAGACCCATGACTCTCTCCCTCCAGACTGGAAGTTTACGCTTGCAGGGCCTCTGTACCTCACTGGGATTTCCCCAGCAGGTCAGATCACGGTCCAGCACCTGTGATTTACCTTTCTCCAGGGGCTACAACAGTGTATGCCAGCCACTAACCAGCCTTCACAAAGCAAACCATATTTTATTCTTCGGGTAAAAGCATTACAGAGAAAACATTTAAAAAACAACACAAGTTCCTATACTCATGCTAAAAGCTCATCAGCGATCACCCATCAGTCTTGTGGGGCCCTCATGGGCCAAAGTCTTGCCAACCCTTCCACAAGGGTTGGGGCTGCCCCTTGGACAGGAGATCCTGTCTGTTTGCTGAATCAAACAGAAGGTCTTGTGCCGTTTTAAACTCAGCCTTTTTATACCAAAAGCCCGTTCTTTGTCTGTTGATCTCCGGAAGACCCAGTTTGAACCAGCATATGCAAGCCTTCTCGGGGTGTGGTTCCTCTTCGAAGTTGTTTACTATTTCAGCAACTAGCCCTAACCACACCTCCTAGCCTCCCACCCACCCACTGTTTTTAATTCCTGGAGGAGCTGCGCTAACCCTTCCCCCATGCAGTGCGTACAACACCCGGCCCACAATGATACATAAACTAATCATAAACCTCAAAGCTACTGCAGGTGGCTGCAATATCAATCACAAAAGCTACCTCCAGTAACAGTAGCAGTGACATCATTCACACGAGAGCCATGTGATTGTCTGGCACCCCGTGTGCACTGGGAAGGATCCTCTTATGAAGATCTAGACCTTGGCTAGACTACAGATTACTTTGTTATAATTTGTCGCTCAGGGGTATGAATAATCCACATCCCTGAGCAATGTAAGTTACCCCGACCTAAGCGCTGCTGTAGACAGGAGAGCTTCTCCCACTGACATAGCTACCGCTCCCTGTGGTGCCTTCTTGCTGGCGTAGAGTGTCTCCACCACCAGCGGTGCAGTTACAAGTGCTATAGTGTAGCTGTAGTCCGACATTGGAATTTCCCCAAATCAGGCACGTGCAAAGGATCAACCAGGAAGGGGGACATTAAATATGTAGGTAGGCCTTTAACACATGGAAATGGTGCACAGAGGAGACAGGTGATTGGTTTCATATTCCAGAGCGGGGGACTCCGCTTTCAAAAGTTTGGGAAACGCTGCACTACAGTAGTAGTATCATTCATTTACAAGGGTCCAACGTGCCTGGGGCTGTACAATGCGTGTAATAATAAAAAAGAGCCATAGTTTGAGCTCTCTCCTCTTATTGATTCATTGTAATTTGTGCCTGTTTTGTGGCATTGACAGCACGAGGCCCAATGGAATGTATTGGCAACTTCATCACAGAAGGATGAGTCAGTCACCAGTGCTAAGTAGTCCATTGCTATTGGATTCTTACTGAGTTACCACCAAACCCTAGAATTACTTTTATGGGAACTCCCATGGTCCTGCTTCAGAGAGGTGAATTTCTCCCCCAGAACAGACTGGTAAACTCAAGGGACTCTTAGATCATCTGAATCAGTTTCAGATTCAAATTAAAAACCAGCCAGTTGAAAAAGTCAGCATAGACCACACAGTGGAAGAGTGGGGACTCCTCAGAGCTATGTATCTGAGTATAGGAATAAAACAAGTTTGGGCTTACCCAGCTCTGACTGTTTGAGGACCCTATGATAAAGCCTCATCTGCTGAAAGATCCTCATTCTCTGGGCATCTTTTGAAGGGGTCACCATGTGCTAAAGGATCTGTCAGGATACTATCCTCCTCTCCCCGTGTGTGACATACAGGCAGGGGCGGCTCCAGGCACCAGCGCAGGAAGCGCGTGCCTGGGGCGGCAAGCCACAGGGGGTGGCCTGCTGGTCACTGTGAGGGCGGCAAGCAGGTGGCTTTCGGCGGCGCGCCTGCGGGAGGTCCGCCGGTCTCACGGCTTCGGCGGCAATTCAGCGGCAGGTACGCCAATGGCGTGGCACCGGTGGACCTCCCGCAGGCATGCTGCCGAAAGCTGCCTGCCGTGCTTGGGGCGGCAAAAAACAGAGCCGCCCCTGCATACAGGGAAGAGCAATAAACATCTGCGCTCATGTGGCCAGGCCAGGCTTCTGTGAGGCCACCCAAGGCAGCAAGTACAGATTGGACAATCTGTGCAGCTATGAAATCTGTCAACAAACGTGCTGGAGCAGCAAAACCAGCCCCATACTGAAGAACACTTCTGTCTGAACAAGAACTGCTAGTGCTCTTTGTTAAGTAGTAGCAGTTTCTGAACGTGCTTTTGAAATCCTCCTTTCCACCACTCAATATAATATTTTGTTCTTGCCTCTCTAGTGCACGGGGTGCTGGTCACATGGTTCCACAGGACAAGCCAGGTCAGAGACTCAAAGACGTTTGGGTGCTTTCTTTCCAAAACTGCCTATATCTGACCTGCCTTGACCTGATTGGCTCCTTCCTGTCTGCGAGTAAATATAGCAGGAAGAGCTGTTGGACAGAGGTGAAGCTGGAGGATCTGCTCTGCTTTGTATTAGTCTTTTCCATCATTTTGTAAAACAGTGACATTGATTTAAGACTTGTATAGATATGAACAACCCTATTGGTGAACAGATCATGGTGTGTTTATGCTTAGTCTCTGCTTAAAGGGGGATCACGTTATTTACTGGCTATCCAATAGGCACTAACCCTCTCTTCCTGTTTGGAGACATCATTCCGCAGTTAAAGGAGTTCATGCTAACAGTAAATGTACATTGGACCTAATCAATAAGCCCAATCAATGCTTTTCAGAAGCTTTGGGCTACTGGCTGAGGCTCAAGGGCGAGTTGAGAGCCATGGGGATTCTCAAAGCTGATGGGTGGTTGTGCCCAAGTTTTCTGAACAAACATTGGCATTAGTGCATCAAGGGAGTGGAGCAAGGGCACGGTTTGGGGATTGGGCACCTGTAACAGGGTGGTCTGCCTCTCTGAGGGCCAGGGAGCAGGTGGTCCTGTTCTGGAGGAAAGCCCAGCAGGCAGGTGCAGGGGAATCAGCCCCCCTACCTGGATAGCAGCTAATGATTCGGTCTGATTCCCATCTGGAGGATATAAACGAGGGGCGGCTCCAGCTACGTGGGGAACCTGGGATTGCTGAGTGCAGTCGCCTCTGGCTGCAGCAGCAACCTGTGATAGGGTGGGCAGGCCCTGCAGACCCCCCTCCCTCCACAGCTGGGAAGGTCCAGACCTTTTAGGATATGTCTATGCAGCAATAAAAGACCCATGGCACGGCCCTGGCTGGTCTGGGTCAGCTAACTTGGGCTCACAAGGTTTGAGCTGCCTGGGTATAAAATGGCAGTGTAGACAGATTCGGGCTGGAGCTTGGCCTCGGAGACTCCAGGGCTCTTGCCCACACCTGAACAGCTACCCTGCAATTTTATAGTCCCATGAGCCTGCGGCAGCTGACCTGGGCTCTGAGACCTACTTTTAGTTACTGGAGGCCAGCGGGCTCCACAATCTCAGACAAAACCAAGGCTATTGCTTTTGTTTTGTGTTAGAGAATAAACCGAGCCCTGAACTAAGGGCTAGGAATGGAACCGGGGTGGCTGATTGATTGTCCCAGGCTGGTGATCAGGTCCACCAACCACAGCCCCCAAGCAGTCTTTTCAGAAGGACTGCAAGGTAGTCAAAAGTTAGTCAAATCAGAGGCAGGAAGGGGCGGGTTAAGGGTGTGCAAGCAGCAGCCCCCTCATTGGCTGGTCTGCAACAGGATGTGGAATAAGGATGCCGTCACCCAGGCACACTTTTGAGGGAGACGTGACTTATGGAGGGAGTACAGGGATGGAAGAGGAATGGGGGCTGGAAGAGGAGAAGGGTATCATTGTACCAGAGTTTCAGCAGAGGAGGTCACTGGGTAATTAAGGCACAGGATAGGGGACAGCACCGGGGATAGGCTGCGGTACAGCACCTGACCAGATACCACAGTGATGGGCATAGTCTAAGAGTGTGAATTGAAGAGGTTATGTGAAATACGGGCGTGGTAGGTAGCTTCCCGTGATGGCCATGCATTCAAAAGCCCCTGTCAATAATAAAAGCAAGGAGCTGGTGGAGAACCCTTATGTAAATGTGACCCAAGTACTACTCATTTCTAAAGCAAAACTTGACAAGCTCAAATGAGAAATGCAATAGATCCACTCTTGCAACAGCTTGAAAGAGTGATTCTGTATTCATGGCCAAAAGCAAAATCCCAGGCACCTCCAAGCAAAAAACGTATTGAGACAACAGAGATCAATTTGCTGAATACGGAGTAGTGCTGTACAAAGACGACTGAGTCCTAATACAGACAGCATGAAGCTGGAAATGCGACCCATAAGCCACGGTGCCTATTGAGACAAGTAAGAACTGGGCTCAAGACATCCAGGGATGAGTGCTGCTCATAGAGAGATGATAAAGACAGAGCCCCTCAGTTGTGTTCAGTACGGTGGGTGGGCACAATGGAGCAATCGGGCTGGTTCTGACGCATGTGTTTTACATGGGTGTATTTTTATATGGATATATTTTTATGTACACAACTGTTTGCAAATATCAAACTTCATATGTGCAGAAATTAAGGCTGTTAGGCCTCGAGTAAACTGGGGACATTTTCCCAAACATTCAAACTGGTTTACAGATTCCAAGTCTTTTGGAAAACTTGCCCAGTGTAGACAAAGGCGTATGGTTTACAAGAAGAAAAACAGGGCAACATAGGTGTGGCAGTGGAAGGGACAACAGGCAGAAGGTGCCTGCTTAGGACATGAAGCAAGGAATAGAGGCTGGCTGAGGGTCTTTGATCAGAGTTGGCTAGGGAAACTGGGAAGCCTGTGAAACAGCCACAGCTCTTCTGTTTAAAAGGTTACACCCATGGCAGGGAAGGCTTTGACTGACGCCCAAGCATTCTCCAACTGGCGCTCAAAGCATTTCAGGAAGCCAAGTTCCTTTTGCGTCACATAAAAACTTTGAGCTCCATGCGTTGGAAGCTGGATTGTCAGTTGAAGCTTGGTCAACTGGGCATGCAGTTGTAAATGAAGGAGATGGAATTATTTAACTCCCCCGCTCCCCAGCTAACCCCTTTCTCCAGATAGTTAACTAGTCTCCAGCCCTGGGTCCTTAGCCGCATGATTACATATATTAATTAATTAAAAAAAAAAAGTAAGAATTCCCCCCCGAGCAAAAAAACCTCTTCATTAAGACTCAATACAGCACAAACATATTTCTTCATAACGCCTGTGGTAAAGAGCAAGGAAATAATAAGGTAACATTCACACCCAACACAATACCATTCTCCAAGTGTTAGCCGGCTACTATCATAACACCCATCTCAGTATGCTTATGCCCTTCAATTCAAGGATTCTGCCAACCTCAGTGCACCCATCAAAGGCCCAAAATTCAAACTGCAATGCACTCCATGCTCCCACCTGTTTCTGTTACTTTATTGTATTGCTGATTCCAAATACATATTGTATTTGAGTTGCAGAACTCAGCTTTTTTTCTCCAGGCATTTGAAAACGGGGAGTGTAAAGGTAGACAACTGTTCTGGGGAGGTGGGTATTTAAGCTGCCCAGCTCCCTGGCTGTGGCTATCTTAACTGCTGTACTTCAGCTGTGCAAACTATTTTATGAGCAAATTGGGGCTTGAGGAGTTCAGAATATCAAAAAGTTCAGAAAATTGAGCATCTCAAAATCACAGCAGGATCAGTGCACAAGATGCAGGATGTTGCACTACATCAGCTTCTTCGTAGCCTTCAAAGCACTGCAAAGCTATTGCCAACGCACTGAAGGCGCTGGAATGTGAAAGGACATTGACTTGTTCTTCATCGACATCACTTTTGTTACGTGATTTTTTTCCCCCATGAAAAATGGTTCATGTAATTGGTTGTTGTTTGTAAGACAGACATTCATGATGTCAAGCTTCTCCTGTATTTGTAAGGCATGGCATGGCATGGGTGTCCTTGCTGGCATTTTGAGCTATTTTTTTATTGAGGAAAATGTTAACAGGTTTACAAATGCTGGCAGAGTAAATAGAGAAAAAACAATAATCACAACAGTGAGCTTTGTTTGTTCAGAGAAACATTATACAGTAATATAATAATCAGATCTATTTAATAGGGTGTTACAATATTACAGAGTGAGTACCCACAACATCTTGTTTTTAATGATTTTTTTTTTAAATGGACTGAAATCTCTGATTACACATATTTAACAGAAGGGGCATGTCTCTTAAATGTTAATAGTCAAAAAACTGGACATATGTGCTGGGTTTTTTAGTTGTGAATATACTTTGTGTGAGTAGTGAATAAATAGCAACAAATTTGTCCTCTATTTTGCTTGGTATGTAATTGGTGACCGCAACCTCCCATATTTTTGAACCATTCCTCTCGTGTTGGGCTATTTTTTGTTTTCCTTGTTGGCATTTCCTCAACTAACGGAAAAATGTGACATGGCTGTGTCCAGGCACCTGACTCTCCCCGGGACACGGGGCTATCCTGTGCACTTGTTGTGGATCCATAGGTGGCTAGGGAGTAGCCATGTCTCTGCCAAGAACAAGCCACGCGTGTTTGTGAGTGGGGTAAGCCAGGCGGAAGGAGGTGCTGCTGCCTGCTTGGCTGTGGGTGGTTCTGGTCTCACACTGGTTTGATGGTGGCGCATTCCCATTGACTTCAGGAGTGACTCCGTCCTGATTTGCAGAGGTGCAGAGCAGATACCGACTGTCTGAGCCAAGCGGGCACCTGCCCTGGCTCACCAGGTCCTCCAGGCCTTTGCCATGTGCAGAGCAAGTGGGCTGGGGCGTCATGTGACACTGGGGGGGGGGGAGGCTGGAGCAAGGTGGACTGTACCATTGCGTAACACCTCATGGGGAGGAGGTATGAAGAGGAAAAATTAAACTGAGCCATACCACTATGGAACAGTGTGCGAGGGAGAGTGCGCATGTGTGGGGAAGAAAAGGGGTGGTGGACTGGACTGTACCATTGTGTCGCTGCTCGGGGGGGGGGAAGAATTCTACCGTGTACCATTGGGTGCACTGCTTACACGTTACACCATGAAGCAGAACCTCAAGGAGACGCGTGGACTGCACCATTAGGTAGCAACTGATGGGGGTATCGGGCAGGAGATGTTGTCTCTCAAGTTGGGGCTGGGCAGCCCCCTCCCTTTCCAGCCACTCCTCTTCCCCGATGACTCCGCTCTCGCCCTTTGCTGCCTCCTTTACTTCCCCTTCCTCTTCGCACAGCCGCGCTCCTCTTCTATTGGCCGGACCCTGTGAGCTCAGCTGCCTTCACCGAACGCTGATTGGCCACATCTCCTAGGCGCAGGAGCCCTGACCTTTGATTTGCAGACAGGAGGGAGGAAGGCCTCCATCCCATTAACCAATCAGCGTCAAGCCCTTGTTTTGGGGCAGAAACTCAGCGCTCCCATTTCTTCCCCCAATGAATTCCAGTCGCTGATTGGGCGGATCCCACGAGCGCAGGCGCCCGTGCTGCCTGCCTGGATTGTGATTGGCTGGAATCCGCGTACGCAGGGGGGAGGGCCGCGGCCCCGCCCTGCGCCTGGCGTGCTGCGAGGGGACTGGGGAGGGGAAAGGCCGCGACGTGAGCGCGCGACCCCGTCCGCCATTTTGTATTGAAACCAGCGGAGGCGAGAAGCTGAGAGAGGATAAAAGCGCAAGAGGCTGACCGAGGCGCCTGCTCTGGCCCCGCGACCCCCAGCCCTGCCGTCTGAGGTGAGAGCCGCGGCGGGGGCTGGGCTGGGGGCCTGGGAGCAGGCCGCGGGTACTGAGGCCTGGGGCCGGGCACAGTCCTGGGCCTAGGGTATGTGGGGCCCGGAGTCCGGGCGAGCAGGAACCGACCGGAAGGATGAGGCTTGGGGTAGCCCCAGGCTTGCGGGGGGCTCGGGGCGGTGCTGAGGCGCTCGGGGCCTAGGCTGGGACGTGACCCGGAATTGGGGGAGTCGGGAGCCCGGGCCTGTAGCGGGGCACCCCGCACGTCGGGAGCAGGGAAGCCCGGCACCCGCCCTGCGGGGGAAGCAGGAGCGGCGGCTGGGTTTGAGGTGGTGGGGCCCGTAAGCCCGGCCGGAAGTTCCCGGTAGGGGGAGCCCGAGTGGAGGCCTCGAGGCCCAGCCGTTTCCGGGGGTCGGCTGTGTGCATGGCTGGGCGGTCTGAGCTGGGCCAGCGGCCCTGGCTTCAGGGGCGCGGGCTGGGGCTCTCGGGGGGAGGGGAGTGGCTGGACTCCAGCTCCCCAGTCTTCCGTGGGGGGGGTGTGTCAAACTTCTCCTTTCTCCTGGGGTATGGTTCTTTGCGACACCAGGGTTAAGGGGCTTTCTAGGCGGGAGCCTAGGACAACCTGCCTCTTCCCTGTTGGGTGAGGGAGGGATGGACTTAGGCTACCACATCCCCTTGGGCTCCTTTTGGATCCCCATGAGTTACTGGGTTTGAAGTGGGTTGGATCGGGTCTTTGAACACCAGTCCCTCACTGATCGATTCCAGCCAGCAATTACATTTGTTTTCTCCTTGGTAGAATACTTGTGATGTTGGCTAAATGTGGAAATAAAACTAGTTGGTAATTCAGTTGCAACTCAAAACACTAAATTATTTTTTTGTCACTTGCCTCTTATGGTAAGTGCCCTGTTAAAAAGCAGCTTTATCAAGGACCTTCTCCTCACTTAAACACACTTGAAATACACAAATGGTGCTTGTTTATAGCTTAGTGCACTGGTTCTCAACCTGTGGGCTGCTTGTGGCCCAGTCAGCTGTGGCCCATGTGCATCCTCAGGGCCATACAAGTACACTTCTACCTCAATATAACACAAATTTGGATATAACGTGGTAAAGCAGTGCTCGGGGGGGGGGTGCGCACTCTGGTGGATCAAAGCAAGTTTGAGAATGCGGTTTCACCTCTAATGCAGTAAGATTTGTTTGGCTCTCGAGGACAGCATTATATCGGGGTAGAGGTGTAGTGTATATATTGTGTGGATGTGATCCATATAACACAGAGAGAGCTGCATGTGCCTCCCACAATAATTCATAGGTTGAGCACCACTGCCGTAGTGTGAAGTAGAATGAAAGCTTTGAATATCTTAAATATGTCACAATATCCAAAGTGCAGTTCTGGTTTCAGAAAAGTTTTTCTTGGGCAAATTAAGTTAGAATTAAACTAAACCATTGGTCATTCTAAATTGAGACCAGAATCTGTAGCATTTTCCCTCTTGTTTCTGCTGTGTAGACTTGCTCAGTCACACTAAAACTTTGAAGATCTCTTGAAAGACAAAATTGTTTGGAATTTGCGAACAGAAAAGATGGTGTGCCCTGGGCATAACAACTTGTTTGTAACTCCTATATAGGGTAACCTATAGGCTGTTAGTTAACTTAAAGAGCCTGTTTACTGTCGGTAGGCCTGACCTGACATGGATTCTTGACAAGCCAAGTAAAAGGTTTTGAAAATCCCAACATTTACAAGACAGTTTGTTACCTTGGCTGATGAAAAATAAATACATAAAAATGGAGTACATAGTCATACAGTAAGTACTGTGAAGACATGGTCTTTAATTATGAATTATTTCAGCATACCAGAAGTGGCTGTGCTATTCATTAGCAAGGAAGAAATATTTCTAAATGCTATCATCCAGTTAATTTGAGTGATGAGCAGTTGCTTAGTCCTAACAATAGTTCAAAACTAGAAAACTTAGTGTAATTATACTAATGTAGTGTAAACTGTTTTTTTAAAAATAGCTCTCTTGAAATGGGCATTCATTGCTTGCGTAATAGCCTCCCCTTCCTAGGCCTTGAAACTAAAAGGTGACTGCCAGTTAACTTTAACAAATTGCAAAAGATTTTGTTCAGTGCATACAAATGCAAAAGGATTGAGAGGTGATGTGCAAGGGCATTAAATATAACGAACAAATAAAAGTTGATACTGTGACAGACAAATATAGACTTAGTATGGGGAACATGCAACTTAGAGTTTAGAAGTCTCCAGTTTGATCATGTGATCAGATAATGCAGATGCTTTCTGAATTCAACTTCAAGGACTCTATGGTGGAAAGCATGAAAATACAACAGCTGTCAAATCGTTAAGCCGGTAGTGAAATACAGGTATTTCCAACCAGAACTGTATGACAATTCATTCTTGATACATATAAGTAACTTCAGGAGGCTTCCTGTTTCCAAGGTAACTATACCTTGGATTGAATAAAATGAAGGCAAAATTAGGCTGGATGAGGTAATTGCCTTGTAAACAGGAAGCAGCCTTTGATGGCTGTGCAGAAATGTGCTTTCCATCCCACTCCTGCATCTTGGTTTGGTATTGTCCTCCACTCCATATCCCTGTAAATAAGGCTGTCTAAATTTCTGACCCTCATCCTGTTGCCAGACAACCCCAGTCTTGAGTCTCCCCCGTCCTTCTCCCTAGAGAGACTTATTTCTGTCCATTCTTCTAGTCAGTATTTACTTTAAAATTATATTTAATATCTGGAGTTGAATAGAAAGGAGATACTGAGTTGGCCACATTTTAGCTATATGGATGGACTGTACTGAAGGGAGTAGAACAGAGATTTTATAACTACTGTTACTAAGGAAAAATAATTAATCAAAACCTTGTACTCTAGTGAATGCCCATCAATAAACCAAAGTGCAGGGAATTCCATAAATGAGAAATGTAGTTTGTGTACAGTATTCCTGTGTTCTAGTGAGATTCAGTTTGTGTTTTCTTAGTGTTGCTTATTAACTAAATTGTGTATTCTAATTAATCACTCCAGGTCTCCTTTTAGGCTCTGGCATGTAACACTTATCAATAGTTTTAAACACTTTTTTTAGTAGAAAAAAAATTAGTTCTAATCAGTCTTCACTCATCAGTGAAGGTAGGTCCTATCTATTGTAAACTTAACTACACTGACTAGGGAGAACTTCAAACTGCATTGTTAAATTGGAGGCAAATAGGATATAAATGTGTATCCTGGTTGCTCTACAGCAGTGGTCACCAATGGGTAGATCGTGATCGACTGGTTGATCCTGGAGCCTCTGACAGTAGATCGTGATCTCTGGCTGCTAAAAGTCCAGTGAGGCTAAGGCAGGCTCCTTGCCTGCCCTGGCCCCGCGCTGCCCCCAGAAGTGGCCAGCATGACCTGGAGGGGGAGGGGTCTCCATGCTGCTCCTACCTGCCTTCAAGTACTGCCCCTGCAGCTCCCATTGGCTGGGAACGGGGAACTGTGTCTAATGGGAGCTCTGGGGGCGGTGCCATGTCCCCCCTTCCCAGGGGCTGCGCCACCCAAGGTAAGTGCTGCCTGGTGGGAGCCTGCACCCCAGCCCTGAGTCCCCCTCCTGGAGCCAGCACCCCCTACCCAAGTCCTGAGCCCCCTCCCAGAGCCAGCACCCCATGCCTCTTCCTGTACCCGAACACACTGTCTCAGCCCGGAGCCCCCTCCTGTACCCAAACACCCTCCCAGAGCTTGCACCACTCACCCCCTCCTGCACCCCAACCCCTTGCCCCAGGCTCAGCCCAGAGCACTGTCCCACACTCTGAACCCCAATCTGCTAACCTCAGCCTGCTGGAAGTGGGTGGGGGAGAGCGAGGGAGGATGGAATGAGTGGGATGGGGTCTCGGGGAAGGGGCAGGGTAGATCCTGGTTTGCACTTAAATTCAAAAAGTGACCTTGTGCGTAAACAGGTTGAAGACCACTGCTCTACAGTATATACACTACCTAAATGTTTTCCACATTCTTGATTTGTGACACTAGCAAGAGGTGGTACTTGTGTTCCCCAGAGTACTTACCAGCATTCAACACTTGCAATGCAAAAGTGGATGGAAACTGATATTTTTAACAAGTTATAATGCCCTGTAGCACAAAATTGCAAGGCAATGTATTTAGGAAAGTTTGTGGCTGAAATGTAAGTGTGGAGCTACATGTTGACTACTGAAATCATATTGACTAAATTGAGTTTATAACCTTAAAATAAGGGAAGGATGCCAAAGCTTGTTCAATATCTAATGAAACATTTAGTTGAGTACTGCTATGCCAGTTGAGTTAACAAACTGCTTTCTACAAATTGTTTTTCTCTAAAGTAAATGTAAACTCTTCTTGGAGAGTAGCTGTCTGGGGTTGTGGTGAGAGTTATTAGACAAAATATTAAGCTTGTTCCACGGTGTTTAAATCACAAGTCAGGAAGACTCTATTTTAATCATGGATTTCTACATAAAAGTGCATTCTTGTTGGTTGTTATAACCTTAATACATATTCTTCACAACTCAGATGTAGGTTTCATTTTTAGAAGGTACACACTATACATTTTTAAGTGATTTATTTTGAAAACTTTTCAGATTAGTTTTACAGCTATAATCGGAAAATGAATGATAGTTTGGTTATTTAATTGACCAAAAGTAATTGAAGCAGATGTTTATGAAGTCACTGGGAGGTGAATTATCTCCAATTCAACAGGTTGATCATTAATATTTTGAGGATTTTCCTGCCATGCTGTATTAGGAGGAGAACATCACCAGACAGACATTTAAATTGTTTTAGTTAACTAAAACAACTTTATGTATTCTGGATTATTTTCTTCAACAGCAAACATATAATATTTTAACAAAACAAGCATATGAATTTTTGAATTTAGTTAAACATTCAAGTTTTTAAAATCAGGTTTGTTTTTGTTAAAATTGATTTTAACTCAAATAGTTAAATGAAATATTTAAAAACAAAAACAAATTAAATCTGTCAGCCAGGTCAATATGAGAAACTTAAAATATTGTCTTCTGCAGCTAACTCAGTCATCTTCACCTTCATTTTCCTGTTTGTTCATAATCTGGAAAAGAAAAACAAGCTTTCCTGCTTTTTCAGGCCCCAAACGATTTCTCAGTTTGGAATGAATTGTCCAAAGGAAGAAAATATTATTTCTACACTGGCTAGGGTGACCAGACGTCCCAATAAATTTTTTTTTACTCTGCAGGCGGATTCTTCCTCATCTCCCCCGCCCGATATTGTCATCCTGGCAGAAGAAGCTACTGCTGTTAAAAGTGAGATTATCACTTCAGCAGTCTCTGAATCCAGGTGCTTAAGTAACTTCCACCAGTTCACTGGTGTGACTTTCTTGAAAACATCATGAGCAAACATATTTCTTGAATGGTTCTTATTCACGAACTGGGTCTCTTTTATGGTCTGCTGCCATTATAGGTTTTCCCTCCTAGTGAGAGAATGGTATGGTAGATTTCACATCAATGAAGGCTACACTCAGACCTCAAGACTTCTGGAATATGCTGCTCAGTTTCACTTTTGTTTCTATTGCCTGTCCCTCCTTTCTCACATTTATCTCCAGACTTCTTCTCCTTGTCCAATCTTCTATTCATTGAACTTTTTGAAACTTTACACTTTTAGAGAGAGGTAAGGGTTTGACTCTGTACACAAATTTGCAGCGGGACAGTAGGGTTGAGGTCTGTTTCTCACCTCTATACACTTATTTATTTATTGGAAAACATTTTTGCGGTTAACAAGCATGTTATCTATGGAGACACAAATCCACAGTTTGAGAACTGCAAAACTAAGCATCTCTGATGGTATCTTCTAGACTGAGCACTGAGTCCCATTGGGTCGATAGAAAGATTAACCTAAATAATCTATACAGAAGCCCCTGGAACCCCATAAGTTTGGGTCCCTAATCCATGAACTGTTGGAACTCATTTACAAAACTTTTCTTAAACATTACATGAATATATTGTCTTGTACTATAGAAATAGAATTTATAATCCCTATTCCATGATGAGATCTCTTTGAGCTATAATGTATCTTTAGATCAGTTTTTGATTAAAATGCTTTTTCAGGAAAAAACCTATTTTTTTTTTTTTTAAATCATTGATTTTTATCCACCCTACTATATTGGAAAGAATGAGTAAAATTTCCCAGTAATGTAATTAAATTGTCATCTATGTGGCTTATGCAGTGAGTTTTCTCTTGCCATAAATGTTTAAGCAGTAACTATCTTGTAGTCTAAATTAGCTTTGAAGCATACCTCCAGTTTCTTCCCTAACTGAGTCTTTTGAGGCACTAGCAGAATGCTTCATAAACTCTACTTATATGTGGCTTTGGTGGGAGGACAAGATGAAACTATTCCACCAGAAACTAGTTCAGTAATTTTGCTCTTCACTGTTTCCTTATGCAATATCTTATAGAACTCGTATTCCTGTAATGGCCTCACATTTTTTGGCTCTGGTAAAATGCGAACATCCAAGTTGGAGGTTAGGTGTTGGTTGACTACTGCTTTTGAAACCCAATGGAAATGCATGTCTAACACGTTAAAATGGCTCATTTGAATTTTTTAGGAATTTTTCAAGACCTCTTTTGTAGTGTCTCTTCTTTTGAAGTATTTCAAAAGACTTCAGAAGCATTTTCACTTCACCCTCCTCAGTGGTCGGACAGACACATGCCTACTGTATGCAGCTGAAGTGTCACAAAGTAACTGATAGTGCATTTCAATTTATTGGATTTATAGAATAGCAAAACCATTTCAATACTGAATACTAACTACTTTCTGTGGAGAATGAAGTTTTAGCTCTCACTGCTAAACTATTGGATTCTTGCCTAGAATTTTATTCTTGTATTTATAGCCCACCTGAATTCCACAATATTAGAGGCACTTCTGAAGTTGCATAGATTGCCAACTGAAACTTTACCTGCTATAGGAGATCCTTATGATATACCTGTCATTCTCTTTATAAAGTGTAATGATTCCATGCAAGAATTATAAGCAGACCAAAGTGGGTATTCTGTACCACTTGAAATGAAATTATATACTTTGTGTGTGAGTATAGGTAAGTGCTAGTACAGATTAAGGTAATCATTTAAAGGATGACTGAAGGGCTGAATCTGTTATATGAAAGTAGTGTCCCTTGTAACATAGGAACCTATATCTTTATAGAGCCCCATGTGGATACGAAATTTGTATCTGTATCCGATCCGCAAACATTGTCTGCAGATTTTCAGGGCTCAAACTTTAAATATGCTGATAAAATTGACTTGTATCAAAATGTCTCCTGGGCTGAGCCTGTTTATCTTGAAGTAGACACAAGCAAGGTGTAGTGCATCTGGGATTATTTTAGTTACTGTAGGTGAAGGAGTGTAGTTTGATTGCCCTATTGGGTCACTCAGATTTGCAATGTAACATTCAAGGAGAATGACTTTCCTTGCCTGTTAAATTCTAGCCAGTCTTGTTTGAAACATTACAGCTGAATAAAAACCACTTTGTCCCTGTTGATTGCTAGCTAACCAATGCAGTATTCTAGAAGTCCATTCTTCATAATGTTATGAAACTTTCATGTTTAGCAGTCTTCTTACAAGTCTGTTAATGAGGAAATTCCAAAACATCATTTGCATCAACGGTGACTTCTAATGCCTTGTTGTTCAGTTGCCATAAAGCTTTCAGCTTCATAGATTATGTATGACACTTTTTAAACTAACACGAGACTTACAATCCACAAATCTGACTTTTTTCTGTCCTGGGAATGATTCTTCACTTTGGTATATGATCACTTCAGCTGTGTTAGTCTAGAATTGGCCAAGTAGATCATATCTGGGCTACAGAAAGATAAAACTATTGAGACTCTTTTGGAGTGGTGGTGAGGAAAAGGCAGCTTTCCACATGCATTACTTAAGACCAGGGACTCTTACTGAATTTTTCCTTCTTTAGAAGATCAGGCACTCTTGATTAGTTAAAATGTCTTTTGGAGAACTTGTCTGTAGTTGACTAGGATCAAGCTTAATACCGAGCTCTGGTCAAGTGTAGGTAGTCTCTTGGTCTATCCAAGGCCGTGATCAAGTGTCTTGATGTTTTTGGTCTTTTGGCCTTGAGATGAAAACCTTGTCTTTGCTTCTGGGACCTTGAAGTGAAAAAATTCTCTAAGTTATATCTGTTGCCTGAACTCTGACACTTTGAAGTCTTTCAAGTGTGAAAAATTACTGGTTACATACCGTAACTGGTTGACATAATGAAAACCTTCTTTCTTGCTGAGTAAAGTGATGGACTTCTCAGGGTATGTCTTCCCTGCCGAGTTAACATAGGTGACTATCATTGAGATTGGCCTAGCCTGTCCAGGTGTGAGCCGCCATACTTGAGTTGCTGTGTCCTGGTGCTGCGTCGCTCATCTGCATGTCAGGACTTCTATGGGCATGTCACAATGGCTCTTCGTGCTGTAGTAAGCTGAGCCACTCTGGTGAATTGTGGAAGAACTTGTCTGTCCTGCTGGGCACATGGGGAGTGGGAGGGATGGTGGGAAGGCATTGGAGGGCTATCAGCACTTGGGTGGCTTATCCTCTAGTCCTCATTGCAGAGTGGTTGGATACGAGCCCAAGTGAAAGCCTTTTAGGTGTTTGTGTATCCTTAGACAGCCCAGCTAGCACAGGTTGAAAGCAACACTAATCTTGGCTCGGAGGAGAGTGTAGTGGTGATTGTCTTATGCCATCCACATAGTTGTTGGGGCATTTGATGCTCTGGATGAGCTATACCACATGTTGTGATAAGAATGTGTAGGAACCATGACTCTTAAAACATGTGCTGTGTGGGGGGAGGGTATTACAGGCTTATCACAACATGTGGTATACCTCATCCAGTGCATCAAATGCCCCAGTAACTGTGTGGGTGAAATCAGACCATCATTAGGCTCTCAAAGGAACTTAGTGTTTTTTTTCTTTTATCATATTTCTGTGCATCACCTGTGGCAAATAATGCGATACCACAATGTGATAACTCCATATCTGATTTTTTTAGTACTCCCCCTCAAAGGAAACCTGTACAGCGCCTTCAAAAGGCAAGCCTGGGAACTTCAAATCATAACTCTATTAGACACCAAAAGCTATGGACTTGACAGGGACACTAATCTTGTGTTACAAGTTGCAACAAGCTATACATATCTGCACTATCTGCTACCCTTAATCGCCTACTTCAAATCCTTTATGCATAACAATCTGACCCCCAATTGCCCACTTTATTTCAAGTGATGGCTTCCAATACGCATTACCTCTTCTGCTTACCAATCTGTCCCAACTTGTATTTAGTTCAGACACTGCTTTCTTCCCCCAAAGAAGAGTTCTGTGCATCTCTAAAGCTTCCATCAATGGAAGTTGGTCCAGTGAAAGATACTAGCTCACCTACCTTGTCTCAAGAATACACTTATCTAAAATATCTACTTATTTTCCCCTGAAACTCACTACTACTCAAACTCACCCAAGTTTGATCATTCAGCGAATGGTGCAAGACATGTCAACTTGTGTAAGCTCTTTCCCAAGCACTGCATAAATTTTCCTAATCATCTTATCAACTGTCATTGTCCTTTATAAAGGCATAATGATGAAGGGTTTACAAGGTGTTTTCTCAGTTGACATAGTTGTCTTAAAGTTCTCTGTACTGTGCCTTGTAATGGGAATAAGCACAAAAGCTTGTAACAAAAATACAAACCACCCTTCCTTACACATGCTTTATATCTTGATGTGTTTAGAGCATTGAGATGAGGCTCCTTCCTAGAACTGTGTGGGCCATTAGTACTGTATTTCATCCTTGAGCCACAGTATCACCTCAGGCATTTTCAAATCCTGCTGACTTTAAAATGAAAGCCAAATTTGAGATCCTAAGTTTGATTACTATATGGTACTGTCAGATGCTGCTGCTCAAGACTTGCAAGTAGGAATTCTTGTACTGGTGAGTGAGATGTCGGGAAAGGGGTAAGTTATCAACTTCCGCATAAACTAGGCCCTTGTTTTCCTATTCCTTGTGTTGCTGCTAGCTTTTCTAAGCAGGAGGGCATAGGGAAGCTAACAAAGCTGTGGTCAGTTTCACTGCTGTCCTCAGAAACTGCATAGTAGGTGATGAAAGCAAGAACCATGTCACCTCATAGCTTTCCAAAGAGCAACCTATCAGCAACAGAACTAGTTGCTGGAGCCATGTGGTAAGAGGGCCCAAAAATACAAACTGGGTTTTGGGGGGTGGTGTGGCGACCACGCTACTTTTCACATCAGATAGATACCCTTGGCCTGAGGAAGAGTTCCTTTTCACTTTCCACAGGGGAATCTTTCAGATTTCCGTTTGGTACTAGCTACCCAAAAATAGAATCCATGAGCAAATTCTAGGTAGAGTGCTGTTCCTAGACCTTACCATAGCAATCACTGTGGAATCCAAGTATTCTCGTAAAGGGAGGGTGATCATTTCTTACTGACCTCTTGCTGATGAGCTTGACTTCTTAACAAGGCACTGGGCTGGACCTTGCTGGTGGCTGTTCCCTATCTACTATACATCTACTAGGTTAGTATGAAACTTCTCAAACTGTACAGTTGTTGGGTCAGTAAGCTGCCTCTGTGTGCACAGTGAGAACTTTTGAAGAATATACATTTGACTTGTACAGGAAAACTTTGAAACTTTTTTTTTAAACACTACCTTTTTTTAAAGTACATATCTGCTGATGGTCTTTGTGGTCTTAAGTCACCTTCTGTTCCTTTTTTCTGCTGAGTGAAAGACCCCCAAATAGGGTAAATGGATTATACTTCTGTCAAATGCCCACTGTAAAACTAAAGGGGCTTCTCTAATCTTTTAGACCGGCATGTTAGATGTCTGAAATTTTTCCCTCTGCAGTACAGTTAACTGGCACTTTTATAAGTTGAAAGTCTCTTAGGATTCTGGAATCCTTTTAATTCTAGGGAGTTTCTTTCATCCCAACTTCTGAGCTCTTCCCTCCCTCCCCTCCCCCCCCCAAATAAATGGTGGCAATTGGGTCATACACACAGGCTTCAGCAATATTTATTT
Organism: Trachemys scripta elegans; assembly: GCF_013100865.1. Classification (NCBI taxonomy): domain Eukaryota; kingdom Metazoa; phylum Chordata; order Testudines; family Emydidae; genus Trachemys; species Trachemys scripta. The sequence goes on along the minus strand of NC_048310.1, from coordinate 42,591,723 downwards.
GTGTAGCATAAGGCAGTAGTAAAAATGTGGGCTTTTCTAATACAGCAGAAGAGTAGCTTTAAAAATCCAACAGTCTGTAGATTGATAAATAACTTACACAGTTTTTTTCTTCTAGTTAGCTAGTCCAGTTATAAGCTTTCACCAGAATACCAAAAAACTGATCTGTTGAATACAAAACCTAACATTTTTTTGTGAAATGTAATCAGCCCTTTTAATTTTGGGCATCATTGAGAAGCATGTCAGCTTCTTAGTTACGGAAGACTAACTTAGTTTTGGATGGACAGTTGTTAGCTAGCAAATTGTGTCCCAGGAGCAAATGGGCTGCTTATATGACTAAAACAATCACCTGGTCAAGTCCTTTGGAGTGTCAACTATCTGATACCAGAGAAGCACAAAATGCCTAACCATGTGTACTCCTCCCATTCCAAGCATAAAGCCAATGTCAAATAAACATCATACACCTCTACCCCATGTTATATCGATTTTGGATATTATGCGGTAAAGCAGCTCTCTGGGGGGTGGGGCTGCGTGCTCCGGTGGATCAAAGCAAGTTCGATATAACACGGTTTCACCTATAACGCAGTAAGATTTTTTTTTTTGGCTTTCCGAGGACAGTGTTATATCAGGGTAGAGGTGTAACTTGTAATCCTAATTGAAGGGGAGGAGATTCCTTTATATAAATGTGGGAAAATTCTTGGTTAAATTTGAGATGGCAGAGGTGAAGAGCACAGCTTTTTCAGCTTTGTTGATATTGTTGCCTATTGTCATAATTTTTGTTGAATCCAACTTTAAATTCTTGTGTGGCGGAAAAACCCTTCTGGATAAGGCCACATCTTTTAAAGTGGCTTCCTAAATTGAGTTGCCACAAGTATGGGAGTCAGAATACTAACATTCACCCTGTGTCTGCCCTGTTGGTGCTGAAACATAGCCCATGGAAACATGTCCCAGCATGCATGATCACATTGGTCAGAGTATTTTCCTCAGTACCTTGTGGCAATATAATGTTTACTCTGAATAAGGTGAAGTCTTCTGATTCCTGGCAAGTTGCCAGCTTGTTTTTTGTTTTGTGTACTTTGGACAGATGGCATTTTAGTACAGTGACTCTCAAGAGCTAGAATGGTGCTTACTCATTACAATGTCTTTTATCAGTATAGCTTTCAATTTCCTATTTGTCTTAAAGAGCTAGAAGACTCTTCAGTATACATTCTTGTTTTGGGATGCAATTTTATCCCACTGGCAATCCTTAACTTGACAATACAGATTTCATATCAAGTAAGAGTTCATACTGTCATAGTAACTTATTAAACTGTCAAGCTTTGCTTTCGTGGTTGGAAAGCTGGTTTGTAGAAAATTTTAGGTTTAGTTTATTGCAGATCCTTGTATTTACTGTTTGCCATATAGATCACACCAAGCAATTGTAAAGTAAGATTGCACGCTGCAAAAACTTTCAAATAGTGAATTGTCCCCCAAACTGTTCTTGCTTTCTGTGGTATCTCATGTGTTGTGTATCATTCCCCTTGTCTCTAACACTGCTGACAGATTAGAGTTGTTGAAATATCTGCAGTGTCCCCTTTGTCTATTTCGAGCTTTTTTTTTTCTCTTCAAAGGTTGCTGGAGAGCTGCATAAACAAGGTTGGGTTGGGAGAAAATCTGTAACAGAACTTCCTTCTGTGGCACATGCACATAGGCTACCATGAGAAATGATCTAAACAATGTTCCATATATTATAGTAGGCCTTTACATCAAAGGGAAGCTATCAAGAAATCATAAAATTCCTGGTTACCAGTACCTCAGACTGTAAAACCTGGTAACTGATTCCTTTTCACCATTTATTTTGCATTTCACTCCTCTTGGACAAAAACTAAATTGCCTTCTGGTTCTTATGCTGTCATAATGCTGAACTTCCATCACTGCAGGAAAATATATTTTCCCAACTCTGGTTTTAATAGAAATATACCTAAAAACAAAAATGCAGGAAAACTTTTGTTAAGCTTCGTGGAGTTTTGGAAAGAACATTTACACTTGAAGCGATTCAGAAACTCTGTGAAACTTACAAGGCTAGTTAAATACTACACTAGTTTCAATGATAGACTTAAGTGAATTTCAGAAATCTCTGGAAGATATTTGTAAACTGAAACAAATTGAATCTAACGCAATGCTATTTTGTCTTCTAGGTGCCATGTTTCAGAACAGAATAAGACCACTTGGAAAGAAGAGCTGAAGAAATAGCACAGAACAGATATAGGCTAATTGGAAAAAAATTAACCTGTCTCTGAGGTGACTAAAGGGGAATAATGGTGATTTTGCGCCGGGCTCGGCCGCCTGCTTCCGCCCCAACCAGCAATGAATCTTGACTCGCTCTCGCTGGCCTTGTCTCAAATCAGCTACCTGGTGGACAATTTAACCAAGAAAAACTACCGAGCCAGCCAGCAGGAAATACAGCATGTAAGTAAACTAACAGAAGAGAGTGCTGCAAAGGAAACTTTGGATGGAAGGATAGAAGCATAAAATGGGGTCTCTCCCTTTGAGTTATACCTCACAGCATTCGTATTATATTTCTACACATTTACTAACTCCTTTCTCCCCCCCCACAAGATCCAGAATTGTAGCTCTAACCTTCTTGGAAACAAGTCTCATTGGAGCTGTCACTCAGTGATGAGGCAACTCTCTTCTTATTCTATTCCCTCTTCTCCCCCCCCACCCTCCCCCCAACTGTCAGCAGAGTCTGTTACTAACTTCACTTTTTTTATAGCTACTGATTAGTTGTTCTAACAGCTTCTCTTGAGAGAATCTACTACACAAATAATTCTACCTAAATTCCTCATATCAGGACCCTTAAGTTTATGTACCATTGTTAACTTACAAGGCTACTTGCCTGACACTTCCTGTTCAAAATGTCTCACTGAAACCTTGGTTGCAATAAAAGATGGTAACTGTAATTCTAGAGTCACTGTTCAATTTTCTGGCAAAATCTAAACACTCCTTTAAATTTAAAATTGTAAGATTCAAGTTAGAAGTATTTAAAATGTTAATCCTTTTAATTAGCTAACTGTTGGATGCTTGTATAACATGAAAAATAAATCAAGTTCACTTTCTGGTTCTGGGTTGCCGATAACAATGGACATTTTAAGCTTCCCTGTCTTTAAAAAAAAAAAAAAAATTATTTTTGAAATGTTTTGACAATTGTTAAGATTCAGGCTACATCTTGAGTTCATAGCATTCTATTGTAAAGGGAGCCGTTGGGCTGAAAAGCCTTGTCCTCAGTGGATTGCTGAGGAGGGAACACATGTTACTGAACCAGTTTCTAGAACTGGTTCGCCTAAAGCAACTGGTCTTCCAGACTTGTATGAAACCAGTTCAGTTAGTTCAGTTCCCAGCAGGCAGATGACCACATCAGTCTGCACTAGTCAGCCAGTTGAGCAATGTCAACAGAAAATCAAAGGATTGAATGAGGGTTGAGACAGAACTAACCTGTCACCTATAGAGGGGACATTCTAAGTCAGGGTTGAGACACCGTGGCAAAGCATAGTGAGTACTGTTGCCTTCTGTGAAGTCCTGCTTTTGTGGAAAACTTCATTTTATTTTTTTTCCAGATCTGTCAGCCTGGTACCTTTTTGAGCAGTAAACTAAAATATTTTCACAATTTTAGTGCAAATATTTAAGGAAGCTTTTTTAGACAAGTACTTCGTTTTCATTTGAATCTGATTATATCTAGGCCATTGGCTGAAATGGAATGGCTTTAGTAAATCTGAGCAAATGAAAACTGATTGGAATTGGCTTTCAGAAACACCTAGGGTACAAATCTTACATCTTCCTTGCTACTGCTCTTGCCTATAGATCCTAACAAATAGGGCTGTTTCTCAGTTTGTCTAATGGCTAGATGTTTTGCATAAGTGTTAAATGTAGAAAGACCACTCTTTAAAAACCAAAACCTGTATCTTGCCTCTAACTTATTTAGTCCAGGATATGGTTATTACCTTTCCAGTGAAGCTCCTTTAAAGATGTCAGATTTATTTAAACATAAATCTTAGGCTGTTAAACACTTTTAAATCGAATCTTCTAAGCCACCGCTTACACTTCCAAATTTCTATGGGACAACTTTATTTAATCCCTCTCCATTCTGATTTTTATGCAGTAGCACAGCTGGTTTACATCATTACAGGGGAATAGTTCTGTTGACATGAAGGATGTTATCAACTTAACTGTTTTGAAATTGACAAACTTCAGTTTCTGATAACCCCTCCAAATTTTGTCATTAATTTTTTTTAATGCAACTTAAATTATTTCTGCTCCTTGATCAGGATTTCTCTTCAAGAGTGGCTACGTAGGGGGTTCAGTGAAACTTAATTTAGAATACTATCACAAACAAGGTAAATTGAATATTTTGCAGCTTTTCGCTACAATAATCTTGTAACTAATGGATAAAACACTTTCAGTCAAATGGCTTTCATGTTGATTTCTCACTAAAGACTAAATCCTTGAACCTCAACTGAAGCAGACCTGGCAGTTGCCTATAATTTCTAGTCTACTGGATTCCATAAAATTAGAGACCCATTTTAATCAGGTTTCAGAGTAGCAGCCGTGTTAGTCTGTATCCGCAAAAAGAACAGGAGTACTTGTGGCACCTTAGAGACTAACAAATTTATTTGAGCCCACGAAAGCTGATGCTCAAATAAATTTGTTAGTCTAAGGTGCCACAAGTACTCCTGTTCCATTTTAATCACTCTTCAGATCAATTCTTGACTAGTCAACAAACTTGTTTTATGGCACTAAACCCATTAGCAGACTGTTTACTCTGTTGTACTTTATACACCTCTAACCTGATATAACACAAATTTGGATCTAATGTGGTAAAGCAGTGCTCCGGGGGGGTGGGGCTGCGCACTCCGGCAGATCAAAGCAAGTTCGATATAACACGGTTTCACCTATAATGCTGTAAGATTTTTGGCTCTGGAGGACAGCGTTCTATCGCGGTAGAGGTGTACTTAACTTCTTACAAATCTCTCATGAAAAGCATTTGTGTGTGTGGTTGGAGGGGAGTTGGGGGAAGGTATTCAACTACTTGGTCCGTTTAGGAGATGTGGATAATCTGCCTCTGAATTGACCTACAGTTCACTTTGTTTTGAATGCGTCTAATGTTTGACTGGAGAGTCTTTAAGATTTGGATTGTGGTGGGGTAGTGTCTGCATTATGTAGATTGCAGTTTATTGGGGGCTATGAAAATCTAGTCTTGGAATCCTAACTCCGGTGATATCCAATGTTATGTCCAACACAAACTAATTTAGTATTACTTTACAGATGTGAGTGTTCAACACTGTTTCCTTCAATACAGTAGAGGGTAACTACATCCACATGGCTTAGCAACTTTTTAATCTTGTAATATGCTGCTTGGTAAACTTGGTATTCAGACTTAGGAAGTTATCTAGTTATCTCACTTAGCAGCTACATCTAAATGTGTAGAGGCTATTTGAAAAGTACACTGTTGGAGCTGTTTTTTCTTGTATTCAAAACTGGTTACCTAAATTAAAACCTGCTTTAATTTAACCTGTTTTTCTATCTCTTGCAGCTGTTGTATTATGCCACACAAATGCATTCACAAACATAACTTTAGCAGTTCTTAAGCAATGGGTAACCTTTCTGCTTTTGAACTTTAACATGTCTTTATGCCATTTAATAACACAAGAAACTTTCTTAAGACTTTGTCTTGAAAACTGGGAACTTATGTTGAGGCTTCCTGAACATCTCTCTAAAAGCTGAAATCTAGAGCACAGGCTTGGTCTGAGGTTGCAGTCAGGTATAAGGTGTTTCTGGTTGCCTGGCCAGTATTGTTAAAGGGAAGGGGATCCTAGCTAGATTAGACCTTGATATGGGAAATTGAAATCCACTGAGGATATGTCTACACTAGGAAATTAGGTCGAATTTATAGAAGCTGGTTTTATAGAAATTGGTTGTATACAGCCGATTGTGTCTCCCCACATAAAATGCTCTAAGTGCATTAAGTCGGCGGACTGCGTCCACAGTACTGAGGCTAGTGTTGACTTCCGGAGCATTGCACTGTGGGTAGCTATCCCACAGTTCCCGCAGTCTCTACCGCCCATTGGAATTCTGGGTTGAGATACCAATGCCTGAATGATGCAAAACAGTGTCGCGGGGGGTTCTGGGTACATGTCGTCAGGCACCTCCCGCAACGGCAGACAGTCGATTCGTGCCTTTTTACCTGGGTTACCTTTGCAGACAACATACCACGGCAAGCATGGAGCCCGCTCAGCTCACAGTCACCATATGTCATCTGGGTGCTGGCAGCCATGGGGCTGCATTGCACACAGCAGCAGCCCCTTGCCTTTTGGTAGAAGATGGTATATTATATCTGTCGTCGTCATACTGCAGTGGCTGTCAGTCATGGGCACCTGGGCAGACATGCTCAGTCCTATCGAACAGTCTCGCCGATAATGGCTATCAGTCGTAGTATGCTGTTTTCTGCCAAGCGCCCAGTATTTTTTTCCAAGCACCCAGAAGATGCCAAGGGCTATCAGTCATGCTGCACCGTCGTCTGCCAGCTTAAGATGTAAAAAATAGATTTGTTCTGTATTCATTTGCTTCCCCCTCCCTCCGTGAAATCAATGGCCTGCTAAACCCAGGGTTTTGAGATCAATCTTTGGGGGGGCCATTCTGTGTGACAGTTGTTTCTCCCTGATGCACAGCCACCTCTGTTGATTTTAATTCCCTGTACCTGTACGCCATGTCGTCACTCACCGCTCCCTCCCTCCGTCCGTCAGATACTAGTTTCGCGCCTTTTTTCAGATCAGATGCCATAGCATTGGGATCATGGAGCCTGCTCAGATCACGGCGGCAATTATGAGCACTATGAACACCACGCGTATTGTCCTAGAGTATATGCAGAGCCAGGACATGCCAAAGCAAAACCAGGACCAGCCGAGGAGGCAATTGCAGGGCGGCGACGAGAGTGAGGAAATTGACATGGACGTAGACCTCTCACAAGGCACAGGCCCCAGCAATGTTCAAATCATGGTGTTACTGGGGCAGGTTCATGCTGTGGAATGCCAATTCTGGGCCCAGGAAACAAGCACAGACTGGTGGGACCGCATCATGCTGCAGGTGTGGGACGATTCCCAGTGGCTGCGAAACTTTCGCATGCGTAAGGGCACTTCCATGGAACTTTGACTTGCTTTCCCCTGCCCTGAAGCGCCAGAATACCAGGATGAGAGCAGCCCTCACAGTTGAGAAGCGAGTGGCGATGGCCCTATGGAGGCTTGCAACGCCAGACAGCTACCGGTCAGTCGGGAATCAGTTTGGAGTGGGCAAATCTGCTGTACGGGCTGCTGTGATCCAAGTTGCCAGGGCAATCAGACCTGGTGATATCAAGGGTAGTGACTCGTGCAGGCCATAGTGGATGGCTTTGCTGCAATGGGATTCCCAAACTGTGGTGGGGTGATAGATGGAACCCATGTCCCTATCTTGTCACCGGAGCACCAAGCCACCGAGTACATAAACCGCAAGGGGTATTTTTCAATGCTGCTGCAAGCCCTTGTGGATCACAAGGGACGTTTCACTAACATCAACGTGGGATGGCCGGGAAAGGTACATGATGCTCGCGTCTTCAGGCACTCTGGTCTGTTTCGAAAGCTGGAGGAAGGGACTTTCTTCCCGGAGCAGAAAATAACCGTTGGGGATGTTGAAATGCCTATTGTGATCCTTGGGGACCCAGCCTACCCCTTAATGCCATGGCTTATAAAGCCATACACAGGCAGCCTGAACAGTAATCAGGACCTGTTCAACTGAGCAAGTGCCGAATGGTGGTGGAATGTGCATTTGGACGTTTAAAAGCGCGCTGGCGCAGCTTACTGACTCGCTCAGACCTCAAAGAATATCCCCATTGTTATTGCTGCTTGCTGTGCACTCCACAATGTCTGTGAGTAAGGGGGAGACATTTATGGCGGGGTGGGAGGTTGAGGCACACTGCCTGGCCGCTGATTACGCACCGCCAGACACCAGGGTGGTTAGAAGAGCACAGCAGGGCGCGGTGTGCATCAGAGAAGCTTTGAAAACAAGTTTTGTGACTGGCCAGGCTATGGTGTAAAACTTCTGTTTTTCTCCTTGATGAACCCTCCGCCGCGCGCCCCCCCCAGTTCACTCTGCTTCCCTGTAAACCAACCACCCCACCCTGCCCTCCCCCCTTCAAGCACCGCTTGCAGAGGCAATAAAGTCATTGTTACTTCACATTCATGCATTCTTTATTAATTCATCACACAACTAGGGGGATAATTGCCAAGGTAGCCTGGGGTGGGTGGGGGAGGAGGGAAGGAAAAGGACACACTGCAGTTTAAAACTTTCTCTTATTGAAGGCCAGCCTTCTGATGCTCGGGCAATCATCTGGGGTGGAGTGACTGGGTGGCCGGAGGCCCCCACACTGTGTTCTTGGGCGTCTGGGTGAGAAGGCTATGGAACTTGAGGAGGAGGGCTGTTGGTTACACAGGGGCTGTAGTGGCGGTCTCTGCTCCTGCTGCCTTTCCTGCAGCTCAACCATACGCTGGAGCATATCAGTTTGATGCTCCAGCAGCCGGAGCATCGACTCTTGCCTTCTGTCTGCAAGCTGACGCCACCTATCATATCTTCAGCCCACCACTTGCTCTGTTCATCCCGCGATTCAGCCCGCCACCTCTCATCTCGTTCATACTGTGCTTTTCTGTAGTCTGACATTGACCGCCTCACATTCTGCTGTGCTTTCAGCGTGGGAGGACATCTGGAGCTCCGAGAACATATCATCCCGAGTCCGCTGTTTTCTCCTTCTAATCTTCACTAGCCTCTGTGAAGGAGAAACATTTGCAGCTGGTGGAGAAGGGAGAGGTGGTTAGAAAAAGACACATTTTAGAGAACAATGGGTACACTCTTTCACGTTAAATTTTGCTGTTCACATTACACAGCACATGTGCTTTCGTTACAAGGTCACATTTTTCCTCTTGTATTGAGGGCCTGCCGGTTTGGTGTGAGAGATCACTCACGCAGTGCCAGGCAACAGATTTCAGCTTGCAGGCAGCCATGGTAAGCCACAGTCTTTTGGCCTTTTTTAACCTTCTTAACATGTGGGAATGGTTTCAAACAGTAGCGCCCTCATTTCCCATACCAAGCACCCGTTGGGTTGGCCATTTAAAATGGGTTTGCAGTGTAAAAGGAGGGGGCTGCGGTTTCCGGGTTAACATGCAGCACAAACCCAACTAACCCCCCTCTTCCCCACATCCAATTCTCTGGGATGATCACTTCACCCCTCCCCCCACCGCGTGGCTAACAGCGGGGAACATTTCTGTTCAGCAGAGCAGGAAGGGGCACCTCTGAATGTCCCCTTAATAAAATCACCCCATTTCAACCACGTGAGTGTGGATGATATCACTCTCCTGAGGATAACAAAGAGAGATAAGGAATGGATGTTTGCATGCTGGCAAACACCGGGACCATACGCTGCCATGCTTTGTTATGCAATGATTCCAGACTACGTGCTACTGGCCTGGCGTGGTAAAGTGTCCTACCATGGCGGACGGGATAAGGCAGCCCTCCCTAGAAACCTTTTGCAAAGGCTTTGGGAGTACATGAAGGAGAGCTTTCCGGAGATGTCCCTGGAGGATTTCCGCTCCATCCCCATACACGTTAACAGACTCTTCCAGTAGCTGTACTGGCCGCGATTGCCAGGGCAAATTAATCATTAAACATGCTTTTAAACCATGTGTAATATTTACAAAGGTACACTCAGCAGAGGTCCCATGTGTGCCCTCAGGGTCTGGGAGCACACCTTGGGTGAGTTCGGCGGTTACTGGTTCCAGGTTCAGGGTGATAAACATATCCTGGCTGTTGGGGAAACCGGTTTCTCCGCTTCCTTGCTGCTGTGAGCTATCTACATTATCTTCATCCTCATCTTCCTCGTACCCTGAACCCTCTTCCCTGTGTTTCTCCAGTGACGGAGTCATAGCACACGGTTGGGTAGTGGTGGCTGCACCCCCTAGCATGGCATGCAGCTCTGCGTAGAAGCAGCATGTTTGCGGCTCTGCCCTGGACCTCCCGTTTGCCTCTCTGGCTTTGTGGTAGGCTTGCCTTAGCTCCTTAATTTTCACACGGCACTGCTGTGCGTCCCTGTTATGGCCTCTGTCCTTCATGGCCTTGGAGACCTTTTCTAATATTTTGCCATTTTGTTTACTGCTACGGAGTTCAGCTAGCACTGATTCATCTCCCCATATGGTGAGCGGATCCCGTACCTCCCGTTCAGTCCATGCTGGAGCTCTTTTGCGATCCTGGGACTCCATCACGGTTACCTGTGCTGATGAGCTCTGCGTGGTCACCTGTGCTCTCCACGCTGGGCAAACAGGAAATGAAATTCAAACGTTCGCGGGTCTTTTCCTGTCTAACTTGTCAGTGCATCTGAGTTGAGAGTGCTGTCCAGAGCGGTCACAATGAAGCACTGTGGGATAGCTCCCAGAGGCCAATAACGTCGAATTCCATCCACATTACCCCAATTCTGACCCGCTAAGGCCGATTTTATCGCTAATCCCCTCGTCGGAGGTTGAGTAAAGAAACCAGTTTAAAGGGCCTCTTAAGTCGAAAGAAAGGGCTTCGTCGTGTGAACGTGTCCAGGCTTAATTCGATTTAACGCTGCTAAAGTCGACCTAAACTTGTAGTGTAGACCAGGCCTGAGTTAGGGGTACAAGGCATTATCATATTAATCTAGAAAAGGAAAATTACTCTTGACATACTCATATTTGTGTGTCTTATGAGAAAACTGTTATAACTGTATCAGCAAACACTATCATACTCCTGAAGAAAAGTATGTATGACAATATTCAAATAGGGTCAGTTGTCAAAACACTTCTGCACTGCACAATTAACTACAGTGGTGACTTTGAAAACAGAAAAGCTTGCTAAGTTGCTGCTAGTCTAAAACTTTGATTTTTATCTAGGGGGCCTGTCTTTCATGTACTCAAATATTCATCAAGTGGTTTTTAAGGCTCCACCATAGACAACACCTTTTGTTTAATTGATATGAAAACGTGGTGCTACCAATCATATTTTTAATGCAGATAACTTTAATTTTTCAAGCTACATGCCACAAAGGAAAGCCCTTGAACTATTGAATGTGTCTGATCATTGTCCCTGGGATAGCTGGCTCCTAGAACATAGCTGTAGTGTTAAATATTTGGATTTTGCCAAAAAAAGATTGTAATAACAATCTTAATGTTTCATATAACTTCCTTCAAATTCACCCAACTTAAATGTTGCTGTTACTTAAACAATGCCCACCTCTTTTTGTGAAAATCCATCTGTAATCTGATTTAATGTCTTAGATATTTTTATTGCTGAACTATTTGTATAAGATGCTACAAAACAAAGCTCTACTCTAACCTATGTTGCTGAGTAAGCAGTAGTGAACTTGCCACTGGCAGTCAGCCAAGCAGATACTTGATCTAGTACAGTGGTCTTCTGTTTTTATAAATTCACTGTATGAACAAGTAGACTGACTCTACTATAAATTGTCCTGTAGCAGGAATCATTGACCCAAACTGGCAATTATTCTAAATTCTTTCTTGAGGAAAAATTTAAGTGAATGTAATCCTGGTTGATTTAAATGCATTCTAGTACCTTTCAGAGTTCTTATCTCCATAGGCTGACATGGGGGGAGAAAGGAGAATAAATTGTCCTTTACTCTGCACAGAAATGTACCTCACAGTAAGAAATACAACATCTAAATGAGAGAACAGCCTAATTCTCATGCTGTCAGTTCATGGATGCTAGCTAGTATAGTGGTGAAATTGTAAGGGTGACTTTAATATGGATACTCATTGGCTTTTCCTATCTTTAGTAACTCAGTTGAGTCCACAGGTTTATTTGGTATAGCACACTGAAGAGCCAGGGATAGTAACTGCCTTCAAGTCTGGGACAGAGGCGTGGTAGCTATGTCTGAGTACCAATACTGAAGTGATTTGGATTGCCCAAAGTTCTAGCTGCATTCTGAAGCCTGGATTGACCGATTCACTCTCAACAATTCATCTGAGGCTTTTGGTGTACTGTAAACACATCTGGACTTCTAATTCTCCTGTGAGAGTGACCTGCTGGGAGGTCCTCACAGTCATGGAGTGGTGTAATTACTCTTGAATAGATGGCAGTACTACTCTGTCCTATTGCATTTTAAACAAAGAAACCTATTAAAAGAGAAGCATGTGGAAATAAGTAAATTGGGAGGGTAAGGAAATAGACCATGGAAACTGAGTAGGCTAGACTACTGAAATGTATTTATACGCGATTTCTCTTTTCATAATTTAGTGCTTGGAGGTAATGACAGGGTGGTGGTAGCAGATTCTGCTCATTCTATTACTGACTGGGCTTGTAATGGGGCAGGTGACTTTAGATAACTATCCAACTTTTTTAAACTTGGGGAAAGAAATTGTTATAAGTAGCAATAGCTAACAAATGTGTAAAAGAAGCTCAAGGTAGTTAAAACAGCAAGGGCCTGGACTTGAGCTGTTTAGTAGCCAAGAATTTAGAAACACAAGACAAGAGTAAGGTGGGCTTTAAAGACCGTATACCACAACCGTACTAAGTTGCTGTGATGGCTAGGAGACCTGTTGCAAAGTAGCTAATGGATTGATTATGATAATAAATGAACTATTGATGCTGTGCTTTTTGACAAACTAGTTTTAATTCTTCAGTTTGGGTATAAATGGATTAATATTGGAGGGGGAAATGTTAGTGCAGAGACCTCTGCCACAGCTGTCTGTTATAAAATCTATGCCGAAAAGCTTGCTGATCAGTGAGAGCCTAACTCAAATTATAGAAAACCCCTAGTATGTAGGGGTTTATTAAGGTAGTAGGGAGAACAGTGGGGCACTGATAACTACACACAGACTGGAACAAGTGTAAGTTCAACACCATAGATATGGGTGTGTAGTGATAGTGAATCCAGAAGGGCTTTTGATCGGAAGGATGTGGTGCAGCATGCTGGCTTTATGGAGCTCAGTATATGGCTAGTAGTGCAAGGACATAGTTGACACTACAGAACTGTCCCTCTGTATGACTGTGCTGAGGGGAAGAGACTAGAAGCTTGAACAGGTGTCAAGACAGCTGCAGTTTTATGGGATGTGGGGGTAAAGTAGGATGCAAGTGAGAGCTGAATCCCCAAGATTCCTCTTAACCCTGTGCTTTTAGATATCTATATAACACACAGAATAAAGCTAATTCCCAAGTTAGTTTAAACTAAGGCCATGGCTACACTTGCAGCTGTAGAGCGCTTTGGGTTAAACCCACCTTCGGAGAGTGCACTGCGGAAAGCGCTCTAGTCTGTCCACACTGACAGCTGCAAGCGCACTGGCATGGCCACATTTGCAGCACATTGGGAGCGGTGCATTATGGGCAGCTATTCCAGCGTTCAAGTGGCTGCAACATGCTTTTCAAATGAGGGGAATGGGGTGAAGTGTGTTGGTATGTGGGGGGGGAGAGGGTTTTTGGGGTGATGTGTCAGCACACTGTCTTGTAAGTTCAGATCCCCCTAGCCCCCCTGCCTTTCTTTCTCTCTCACTCCTTAAGCGTTTGCTTTCCCTGCTGCAGCAGCCATTGTCTGAAAAGGCACTTCCGCATTATGGGACATTTCTGGAGGTCGGTCAGTCAGTTAACTCCCCGTTTACACTGGCCCTGGGGCGTCTCAGCCAATATGCGACAGCTGCTATCTCTCTCCTGGAGGTGGAGTACCAGGAGCCCTCTAGCCAGGGACTCAGAGCGCTCTATGTGCCTTGCCAGTGTGGACGGGGAGTAAGGTAGAGCGCTCTGGGAGGCTTTATTGCGGTATAAAGTGCCAGTGTAGCCAAGCCCTAAACTATTTAAAACAGGATGTGCAAAAGACCATGCTGAATGAGTATTTCCACGGTTTTAAGAACTATAGCAAGAAAAATAGTGGACTAGACTGAAGGATATGTCAAAGATCTGATGCTTGTTTACTTTCAAAATGGCCTATAATCTTGGCATCCTATCTTAATGAGTCAAAAATTCATTTTAGCACTTCCTGGACTTAAGAATCTTACTGTGTTTCCTTGCTCCCTTGAATACTCCCTTTACCCCGATTTCCCCCTTCTTCCAAATAAAAGAATTGAGGTACTAGTGCATTGTCGCAGGTTGGGGACCTCCTAGTGTTAACGGTTAAACCAGGTCAAATCTGGCTCTAGCATGCTACTAGATTAAAACCTTCCAATTTAGGTGGGTCACTGACTGTCAAAAGTTCAATTAATTTGTAAAACAATCTTTTTGGTTACCTGTGTTGGTATCTGACAGAATAAATATATGGAGATATACCTAGCTCATAGAGGTGGAAGGGACCCTGAAAGCCCCCTGCCTTCACTAGCAGGACCACGTACTGATTTTGCCCCAGACCCCTAAGTGGCCCCCTCCAGGATTGAACTCTCAACCCTGGGTTTAGCAGGCTAATGCTCAAACCTCTCCCCTAAGTGCCAGAACGTTTTTCAGTTCTGCAGACTGTCTAGATAACTGTAGGGATTCTCGCAGATATTAGCACTGAAACACTGCTCACACCGCCTTGGCACAGTGCAGATTAGTGGCATCAGGATAACTAAATACACCTCTACCCAGATATAACATGCATTCGGATATAACGCGGTAAAGCAGTGCTCCGGGGGGGCGGGGCTGTGCACTCCAGTGGTTTAAAGCAAGTTCAATATAACTCAGTTTCATCTATAACATAGTAAAAATTTTTGGCTCCCGAGGACAGCATTATATTGAGGTAGAGGTTTTGGCACATTAGGATGTTAAGGGAATTCCCAGGGTGGATTTGATTTTAAATCATGATTTAAATCACTAGTCAGGAAGACTCGATTTAATCATGGATTTCTACATAAAAGTGCATTCTTGTTTGTTATAACCTTAATATATATTCTTAACAAGATATAGATTTCATTTTTAGAAGGTACACACTAAACATTTTTAAAGTGATTTATTTTGAAAACTTTTCAGATTAGTTTTACAGCTATAATCAGAAAATTAATGATTTTGGTAAATGAAATAACCAAATAAGTAATTGAAGCAGATGTTTACGAAGTCATTGGGAGGCGAACTATCTCCAATTCAACAGGTTAATATTAATATTTGGAGGATTTTCTTGTCATGCTGTATTGGGAGGAGAACATCACCAGACAGACATTTAAATTGTTTTATTTAACTAAACAAACATTATTATGTATTCTGGATATTTTTCCTTCAACAGCAAACATATTATTTTAACAAAACAAGCATATAAATTTTTGAATTTAGTTAAATGTTCAAGTTTTTAAAATCAGATTTGTTTTTGGTAAAACAATTTTAACTCAAATAGTTAAATGAAATATTTAAAAACAAAACCCTAAAAATTAAATAGACTGTCAGCCAGGTCAACGTGAGAAACTTAAAATATTGTCTTTTGCAGCTAACTCAGTCATCTTCACCTTCCTTTTCCGGTTTGTTCATAATCTGGAAAAGAAAAACAAGCTTTCCTGCTTTTTCAGGTCCCAAACAATTTCTCAATTTGGAATGAATTAGTCCAAAAGAAGAAAATTCTTTCTACTCTGGCAGAAGAAGCTACTGCTATTAAAAGTGAGATTATCACGTCAACAGTCTCTGAATCCAAGTGCTTACGTGACTTCCACCAGCTCACTGGTGTGACTTTCTTTGAAACATCAACAAACATATATTTCTTGAATGGTTCACCCTTAGCTCTGAAGTTTATTATAGTTGGCATTATGGAGGGATGATGGCGAGGGCATGGACATCCAGCAAACTCCTCTTCTTCAGCAGTTAAGGTTTGACCCTGGTACCGAGTATTGAGAATATTTGCAAGAAAATGAACTGGAGATGGGTGCTTGTCTCATTTGTTCTTTTAATGCTTGTAATTTAATTGTCATTGCATATTTCTCTTTTTAAGATCTCACTCAGTTCCTTCCAAATTTCAACAGCATCAGCAATAAAACAGTTATTTCCCTGCATTTTGTTCAAGGCTACAGAAATAGGCTTCAGGGCACTCAACATGTGTTCAACATTTCTCTGAAGCCCAATGTTGAGAGCTTTGGCTATGACAGTGCCATCTATTTTTTCATGATTTTGTTCACAAACTGTCATCAGATTAGGCCAATTCTTGATATAGTTCTCAAAACAGTCCACTACGGAGTTCCATCGCACATCTTGTGGGAGAGTTAGCTTGGTTCCTCCCACTTTTTGTAGAGCAGCTGCTGCAGAGTGGTTGTTACAGAAGTATTTTGCAATTTCAACATTAGCCTTTATTTCTGGAACACTGAAGTCTTTGGCTAGGAGGTGGATCAAATGAGCACTGCGACCGTATGTTATTAGCTTGGGACACTCTTCTAAATTTCTTCTCATCTTGGATACATTTGCAACATTGTCGGTGACAAAGCTGCTTACTAGACATTTGCATTTTTTTTCCCCAGTTTAAGGCTTTTACTGCTTCTACTTGTAAGTATTCTGCTGTGTGCATTTCCTGATGTCTTCCTTACAGAAACGAGATACATTCCCTTCCTCTGTCACACAAGCACATACAACTGAATCATTGTGTGACATTGCTCCACCCATCATACTCAGGTTAACAATTTCACCCTCTAGACCTTTTGCACACTGCTCAATTTCTCTTTCATATACTTTATCCAGTAATTTGCCTGTGACATCTGCTCTGTTTGGTGGACTGTATCCTGGTCTTAATGACTGAACCATGTTAATGAAGTGTGGGTTCTCAGTCATACAGAAAGAGTTGGTTGCATAAACAAACTGGGCAATTTTTTTCATCAATTTACCTCTTTTTGTAATCTGTTGGTTCTTATCACAAACTTATCTATGGTTGTTTCTGGATGATGGAGACTTTCCTTTTTGCTACAGGTGATATAGTGTGGTCATGTGACATACATGTGACTGAAACACTATCATTGGTGGATAAACTCTGAAACTATAGAAAATGATGGTGACCTTGAAGGTGGATAGTCTTCAGAATCCTGTATGTAGAGGATGGATTCTCCTAAACAAAATAAGTCAATGCAGTTATTTAATTATTACCTTACTGCTCATTTAGTATTATTCATTGCATTCACGGACTACTTTAAAGGTGCTATTGTAAAAAGATCTGCCTATTTCAGCTATTTATTTGTATCACAACTGCATCTAAAATGGTAGTATCATAGAGTAACAACTATTTTTTGTTCATGAGAATTCAAGAGTAGTCCAGAAGGAAGACAGGCAGTCCTTAAGAAAGAAGTATGAAATAAAAAAGTTTACCAACCTGAAGATCCTGCGTGTTCAGACATGTTCACTTCATCATCTTCAATGCAGCTTCCTCCTGAGAAGGAACACTTCTTATGATGATTCATTCGGGCAACCAGGCCTTGCATTTCTCGCATTGTTTGCATTTTGAACACATGCCCGTCTTACCCACAGGTAGAGGAACTTCATTAAAATATTCCCAAACTGGGTCTCTTTTACGGCCTGCTGCCATTATAGGTTTTCCCTTCTAGTGAGAGAATGGTATGGTAGATTTCAAATCAATGAAGGCTACACTCAGAAAGACCTCAAGACTTCTGGAATATATTGCTCAAACAGTTTCACTTTTGTTTCTACTGCCTGTCCCTCCCTTCTCACACTTATCTCCAGACTTCTTCTCCTTGTCCAGATCTATTCTGCCCCCAACAATCTTCTAAATCTATACAGAAACCCCTGGAGCCCCATAAATTTGGGTCCCTAATCCATGAACTGTTGGAACTCCTTTACAAAACTTTTCTTAACCATTACACGAATATATTGTCTCATACTATAGAATTAGAATTTATAATCCCTATTCCATGATGATACATTATAGCTCAAATATCTTAATTAAAACTATCTTTACATAGATTCCACCCCCAAAGCATTTTATCAAAAAAATCCAATTTAAATAAAAAAAAAAATTATCCACCACCCTGGGAATTCCCTTATGTACCGGTTCCTTCCTCAAAAACAAACAAGTTGAGTGCTTAAACTAGTGTGCCTTAATGTGGGCAGAAGCATGATCAAAGAGTTGGAGTTAAGAGATTGGGGTTCTGGTCCTGTCATGATTTTACTGCTTTGATTCTGTCTTTCCATCCCCAATGGGGTTAACCCTTACTTCACAGGATATTGAGAATTAAACTCTTGGATCCTCAGTGCCTCCTATTTGAACTTGAGTATTCCGTTGCACAAAGTAGTGAAATTACTACAGTAACCAAAGTACTGGTGCCCCATCATTGTGTGACAACTTTCCATCAAAATTGTTGGATGTTTTCTAGATGGTTTGTTCTTGGTCTTTCAGATTGTGAATCGGCACGGTCCCGAGGCAGACAGGCATTTACTACGCTGTCTATTCTCGCATGTGGATTTCAGTGGCGATGGTAAAAGCAGTGGCAAAGATTTCCATCAGGTAAATGCTGCACTTGGACAATCACTAATTAATTATACTTTTAATTGGCTTATTGCAAAGCTCTCAGGCCATTTTAAGCACAAAGGCAGGGTACAGGTTATAGTCTTCAGTTAATTGGGGGAAAATATCCATGCACAGTTTTTGAATTACAACTCCCTTTGTTGGCTCTCTAAATTAGCAAGAAGTGGAATTACTGAGTTTCTCTTTTAAAGAACTGACTTAGAAAACCTGCTACTAAAGTGTGTTGGCCCCACTTTTTTTTTGGGCCCCAGGCAGTACCTTCTTAAAACATCCCTTACTTTTTTTAAAGCTTAGTCCAAGCTAGTAATACAATGAGCAACTATCTTACACACTTCCAAACTATTTAGACTTCTGGGGCACACCTATTTCCTGGCTTAACCTCCATTCTTTCCTAAAATCTCTTGAGAAACATTGCTTAATTTAGCATACTATGCTCCTATTTGTTGTGCATACAGACACTATCTATGCTAACATCTGTAGGAGCCTAAGACAAGTGAAATAAAGTTCCAGACTTGCACATCAAGTTTACTTTGCCAGGTGACTGAGAAACTCTGTTTGGCTCGCTTGTCTAGTCTGGCAAATATTAAAACCTAAACCTTAATGACAAGGAAACAGTCAAATTCTGATGGACACTAGTCTGTCCCCTTCTGTGTTTCTTGGTACAAAATACTGAATTCAAAATCTGAAGCACTGTAAAATCTGACTGGGTTATTGCTACTGTGGCTGCAGAATGAAAAGTAAAGTGATAACTGAAATACAGATGCAATATGTTAAAGCAATAGCAGATTCACAGTTCCCTTGTTCTTTTCAGACTCAGTTTCTGATCCAGGAGTGTGCGTCGCTGATTACAAAGCCAAACTTTATCTCGACGCTGTCCTACGCCATTGACAATCCATTGCACTATCAGAAGGTTTGTATACCCTGTTTTAAAAGGGTCAGTCATGGAAAAATAAGTCTCTATTTTATTGTGGAATTATGTAGAATGTTTTCAATGAGTTATATTTAAAATGGCTTTTTAAACAGGAAAACTTGTCAAACAAGGCAGTAGCATTCATTCACTGTGTAACTGCACTAGCAGACTAAATTTTCAGAACAAGAGGAGTGTGACAAAGGTTTTCCTAGAGTTGGAGGGGAAATGGATTAACCCATAGAAAGGAAATTATCTACTTTTACCCTTAAGGAGCTGCTATTTTCTAGACTTTGATGGGTGCTAGTGCACGAGGGTTGGGGACAGTTTTTTAGCTTCAAGAACAGGATCCTTAACTAGAGTAGGACATGACATGCTTCCCTTGTTGCCTGAAATCCTCCTTGGCCTTGCTTTTTTATAGTTGTTTATACCCTCCGTGTTTGTATTTACTGGGATTTAATCTTTTAAAACAAACTCTTGTCTTTTCTAGTACCAAGAATTTTAAAAACTGAATAGTCTTGCTCATCCATTGTCACTCCCTGTACTTCACTCAAGCTTCCACAATAAATATAAATTAGTCAATTTCAGGTTCTTACGCATTCCACAGTACAGCAATGTTTGGATTGCAAACACTTGATGGGAATACTTAAAACCAAGCAAGACTCATACCTCTACTTTCATGAAAAAATATTTACGGAGTTTAAGCCTTTCTTTATAAACCCTAAGGTTGGGTCTAAACTGTATTCCCTTACGTGATATTAGCTAATGCTAGTTGTCCATGTGGCAGTCTGGGATTGCACTGTCTGCTATATCTAACTTTATTCTCATACTGCTCATCTCACTTTACCATTTTCACAGAAGCACTGTAGTAGTGTCCAAGCCACTTTAGAAAGGGCCTTTCTCTTGATTAAACTAAGCTGGTTTAATAGTGTTAAACTTTTGTGATTTTTGAACATTTTGTGTTAGACCTCAAAACAATCAAAATACAAAATAGGTCCCTAGTGCTTCTATATTTTTGTTGACCTGGGGAAGGTCCTGAGACCAACAGCTTAGTAACTGAACTAGTGTAACTTGTGAGAAGTATGTGTGGATTTAAACTTTCTTCAAAGCATGGGTCACCTTAATATTAACTCCTGAAAATGGCAGCTTTTGCTTGGGTTTTTTGACTGCCCTGTTCAGGCTTTGTGAGCTAGTCTACTGCAAAATGCCTTCCCTTCCTGCAAATTTCCCTCTCCTGCAAATAAAACCTCCAGGCTGTCTTTCACACTACAAGCTAGACCATCCGTATAAATAATTCATACTTTATTCTGTTTCAGAGTCTAAAGCCTTCACCCCATTTATTTGCCCAGCTGAGTAAAGTTATCAAATTAAGCAAAGTTCAAGAGGTGGGTAAACATTTGTTTCCCAAACTAGCTGGTTAAGTTTGTACAATACAAAACTTGACTGAAATTAAATGCATGATAGGCTCTTACTTTCCTCTCATTTGTTCACAGGTGATTTTTGGTCTTGCTTTACTGAACTCCTTCAGCTCAGATCTACGAGGTTTTGGTAAGTGAGGAGTTTGCAAAATACTACAGCAAAGACCTGTCAAATTTAAGAACAATCCTGACAATGCTTTAGGGTCTGGGTTACTTGAGTTTGCTTCTGCAGTTGAAATCAATAGGTACTGGAGCAGGAGTTGTTCCTCCCCCCATTTCCCCAGTTCTGATTCACTATTGTAATATGTCTGGAACAGACACGGCTAAGTCTTTCTTGCCTACTAAAGGTGGGGCTGAGGGGTACAGAGCATGAAAAGGATATTGTTGTCTTATCAATGGTAGACAACTATTTAGGTGGTGTGGAGTGTGTTAAATGTGCCCAGAGCATTGGATGACCAACAGAACCAAATTAAGTCTTTGACTAAGGTACATTTTTAAAGTAACTTTCAGGGCTTTAACTGTAGCCTCGTTTCCTCTTGTAGCTGCTCAGTTTATCAAACAGAAACTTCCAGATCTGCTGCGGTCTTACATTGACGCAGACGTCAGTGGAAATCAAGAAGGTGGCTTCCAAGATATTGCAATAGAGGTCCTGCACCTCCTCCTCTCCCATCTCCTTTTTGGGCAGAAAGGAGCTTTTGGGGTTGGACAGGAACAGATTGACGCTTTCCTCAAAACATTACGTAGAGGTAAGTAGAACCTCACCATTCAGGAAGCCTGTTTGAGTGCCTGTCATAATGTACCAGCAGCCTGTCATTCCCGTGGCAGCAGTGTGGTGGTGTAATAGGCTGCTTAGTGCATAAGGTTTCATGAGGCTAAATCCACTGAGAACAAATACTCTGTTGCAGTGTACCACTTAATCATGTTGGTTTTGAAGTAGTTGGAATCTTCTTTCCATTGGTATGTGGTAACATAGTATTGCACTATACTAAAAAGAATTTGCAGAATTTGAGGGGTATGCAGCCTTTCTTTAGGGATACCCAAATGAACAGGCTTTAGATAGTGGAGAACTTCTGTCCTGTTGCAAAAGTTCATTTGTTGTATATTTTTCTTCTATTTGTAGCTTTAAACATCCATAGTACACGATCTTTCTAAAACAGGGAATTTTTCAGAATGCTAAATGAGGGGAAGTGGATTGATGAGATATAGTTAAGGCTTCATAATATTTACATTAAATCAGTGTCTGTTGCTGCAAGTCCTAGAATACATAAGTTCCAGGAACAAGTTTAGGGGAACTTTCAGGGAATATAGCTTTGTATATGAACTTTTTATTGATGCCATGTATGTTGTGGAGACTACCTCTGTCTGTGTGACGCTATGGCAATTGAAATGTAGTATATGAAATAACATTTCCCTTGTCTTCAGTGGGTGAGGTGGTTTCTGGCAAAATATTCTTAATAAAGGGGCCATGCATTCCTGACTTGAACTCCTTTAATCTCCTCTTCTTCCCGGCCTTCCTCACTCCTCCTTAGTTCTAAGAAGAACTAGATATACAGTGTGTATAAACAGATAAATAGAGCAAGACTATAATGCAAAAAAAGCAGCTGTTTATGCTCTTAAGTATTGTCTGTTCGAGAGAATATATGCTCGGGGTCTTACTGATCGCCATATTTGGGGTCGGGAAGGAATTTTCCTCCAGGGCAGATTGGCTGAGCCTCTGGAGGTTTTTCGCCTTCCTCCGCAGCATGGGGCAGGGATCTCTAGCAGGAGGGTTTCTGCCGATTGAAGTCACCTAAAACAGGATTGGGGACTTCAACAGCAGAGTCCAGGGAAGGGGTAGGGACGGTTTTATGGCCTGCAGCATGCAGGGGGTCAGACCAGATGATCATAATGGTCCCTTCTGACCTTAAAGTCTATGAGTCTATGAGAATTTGTTCCCTTAATCAAGCCAATAACTTGCCCCACATGCTTCCAAAAGTACACAAGCAGTCACACTAACTTGTTTTGAGGGAAGGCTAACCCCTAGGTGGTTCCACTGGGCTAATCTGTCCTATTGTGGATGGGTTGCTGGCATAATAGCCCAAAACATAAAATTCGTCCTCTTGTCCCATGGTGCATCTGTCCCTTGAAACCTGTCCCTGCTAGAATGCAGAGGAGCACCCCACACTGATCCCCCTATTCCCAATACTTTCTGGTGGAAGGAGACAGCTGCTCTCTTCTACTGTATTCTTCTTCAATCTGTGCTTTTTGGGTGGTTGTCCCCTCAGGAATAATTCTAGCACCTGTTTCTGCTGCAGTTAGTAGCTTTCCCAAGCAGCTGCAGTGAAACTGTAGAAGGCTTGTCAATTTCATGCTGCTCCTGCAGTTTGGGGAAGCTGTAAACAGCAATAGAGGACCTGGAGCTATGCTGGTAGGCTAGATGCAGTGATTTTTCTCCGCTTACATTTGGTAGCTTTTCTTTGCATCTGTAGTGGCTAAAAATTTTAAAGCTTCAATTCTTCAGGAATTGGAAGCTTTCCTGAGGGAGGCTCAAAGCCTTCATTTTACAGGGGCAATGTGTAATAGTATTTTTCAAGACAATCTTCATTTGAACATAAGCACTTAGAAACACAGAATCCTAATGGTCATTTGTGACTGGAAGTAGTATTGTAGAATTTCCTGTTTATTAGGCCATTATAATGCATCTTAATACATGCTCTTCATTCTCACTTTTAGATTTTCCCCAGGAGCGTTGCCCCGTGGTGCTTGCACCACTTCTATACCCTGAAAAACGGGACATCCTAATGGATAGGATCCTGCCTGATTCTGGAGGGATAGCCAAAACAATGATGGAGAGCTCTCTGGCAGACTTCATGCAAGAAGTAGGCTACGGCTTTTGTACAAGGTTTGTAGGAAAACTGTGTGGAGAGAGAGTGCGTGCACATCAATCCTCTTGCCTTGGAACAGTCCCTTTTTCCCTGAGGTAAAGGAAAAGAGGGAGACCTAAAGTAACTACACTAAACTTTGTACACCAAGTAGTAACATAAGATCGCTTGTTCTTGGTTTATAGTATGTTCACTTCCAGTGTTGTGTATTTTCTGATTGTAAATGTAAACTACCTTCTGTTGAACATTCCTGTCTAAGCAGTAGAGGTAAACTATTCACTTATCAATCCAGACTTATTTTCTTTTTACAGAAAAGACATAGATATTGTACTTTCTTCTAGTTCTTTGCTTCCAGTTCCACACACAGGGCCAGGTAGGCAGGCAGAGCTTCAGAGTCGCAATGCGTGGCTGAGACGATGGTGTAGAGAGGAGGGGTTTAGATTTATTAGGAACTGGAGAAACTTGTGGGATGGGGGAGCCTATACAGGAAGGATGGGCTCCACCTAAACCAAAGTGGATCCAGACTGCTGGCACTTAACATTTAAAAGTTCCAGAACAGTTTTTAAACTAAGAGATGGAGGAAAGCCAGTTGCGGCAGAGGAGCACGTGGATTGGACAGAGACCTCTCTTAGAGGAGAGTCTATTGATAGAGAATCTCTAGGTTTTAGTCTCTGAGAGGATGGAAGAAGATAAAGGTTGGGCCAGATCAGACGAGAAATATTCACATAAAGAATCTGACACATCAGAAAAGGGCAGACAAATAAACAGTTACAAGTTTTTAAAGTGCTGTAAACAAATGCTAGAAGTCTAAATAATATGGGTGAACTAGAGTGCCTCCTGTTAAAGGAGGATATTGATATAGTAGGCATCACAGAAACCTGGTGGAGTGTGGACAAGCAATGGGATACAGTCATTCCGGGGTACAAAATATATTGGAAGGACAGAACAGGTCGTGCAGGGGCGGGGGGATGATTGGCACTGAATGTGAAAGAAAACATAGAATCAAATGAAGTAAAACTTAATTGAATCCACATGTTCTGTAGAATCTCTATGGATGGTAATTCCATGCTCTACTAAGAATATAACAGTAGGGATCTATTATCGACCACCTGACCAGGACAGTGATGGTGACAATGAAATGCTATCAAAATAAAGAACTCAATAATAGTGAGGGATTTCAGTTATCCCCATATTGACTGGAAACATGTCACCTCAGGACGAAATGCAGAGAGAATTTCTCGATATTTTAACTGCTTCTTGGAGCAGCTGGTACAGGAACCCACAAGGGGAGAGGCAGTTCTCGATTTAGTTCTGAGTGCAGTGCAGGATCTGGTCCAAGAGGTAACTATAACAGGACCACTTGGAAATAGTGACCATAATAACATTTGACATTCCTGTGGTGGGAAGCACACCTCAACAGCCCAACACTGTGGCATTTAATTTCAGAAAGGGGAACTATGCAAAAATGAGGAGGTTAATTAAACAAATTAAAAGGTACAGTGACTAGAGTGAAATCCCTGCAAGCTGCATGGACACTTTTTTCAAAGACACCATAATAGAGGCCCAACTTAAATGTATTCCCCAAATTAAAAAACACAGTAAAAACTAAAGAGTCACCGTGGCTTGGCTTAACCATGTAAAGAAACAGTGAGAGAGAGTCCTCTTTTAATAAAGTGGAAGTCAAATCCTAGTGAGGTAAATAGAAAGGAGCATAAGCACTGCCAAATTAAGAATAAAAATGTAATAAGAAAAGCCAAAAAGGAGTTTGAAGAACATTTAGTCAAAAACTCAAAGGGTGGTGGTGTGTGGTTTTTTTTTTTTTTTTTTTTTTTTTAAGTAGATCAAAAGCAGGAAGCCTGCTAAACAACCAGTGGGCCCCTGGACAATCGAGATACAAAAGGAGCACTTAAAGACGCTAGTCATTGTGGAGAAACTAAATGAATTCTTTGCCTCAGTCTTCATGGCTGAAGATGTTAGGGAGATTCCCAGACCTGAGCTGCTCTTTGTAGGTGACACATCTGAAGGAATTGTCACAGTTTGAAGTGTCACTGGAGGTGGTTTTGGAATTAATTGATAAACTTAACAGTAACAAGTCACCGGGACCAGATGGTATTCACCAAAGAGTTCTGAAAGAACTCAAATATGTAATTGTGGAACTATTAACTATGGTTTGTAAACCGTCCTTTAAATAGTCTTCTGTACCCAGTGACTGGAAGGTAGTTAATGTAATGCCAATATTTAAAAAGGGCTCGAGGTGATCCCAGCACTTACAGACTGGTAAGTCTAAGGTCGGTATTGGGCAAATTAGTTGAAACAATAGTAAAGAATAAAATTGTCAGACACATAGAAGAACACAAAATTGTTGGGCAAAAGTAAACATGATTTCTGTAAAGGGAAATCATGTCTTACTAATCTATTGGAGTTCTTTGTTCCCACAAACATGTGGACAAAGACGATCTAGTGGACATAGTGTACTTAGATTTCCAGAAAGCCTTTGACAAGGTCCCTCACCAAAGGCTCTTACTTAAATTTAAGTTGTCATGGGATAAGAGGGAAGGTCCTTCCATGGATTGAGAACTGATTTAAAAGACAGGGAACAAAGGGTAGGAATAAATGGTACATTTTCAGAATGAAGAGGGGTAACTAGTGGTGGTCCCCAAGGGTCAATCCTAGGACCAATCCTATTCAACTTATTCATAAATGATCTGGAGAAAGGGGGTAAACAGTGAGGTGGCAAAGTTTGCAGGTGATACTAAACTGCTCAAGATAGTTAAGACCAAAGCAGACTGTGAAGAACTTCAAAAAGATCTCACAAAACTAAGTGATTGGGCAACAAAATGGCAATTGAAATTTAATGTAGATAAATGTAAAGTAATGCACACTTGAAAAAAATAACCCCAACTATACATATAATATGGGGGGGGGGAGAAAGGGGAGGGGCTAATTTAGCTACAACTATTCAGGAAAGATCTTGGAGTCATCATGGATAGTTCTCTGAAGACGTCCATGTAGTGTGCAGCGGCAGTCAAAAAAGCAAACAGGATGTTAGGAATCATTAAAAACGGGATAGAGAATAAGATGGAGAATGTGTTATTGCCCTTATATAAATCCATGGCACGCCCACATCTTGAATACTGTGTACAGATGTGGTCTTATCTCAAAGATATACTGGCATTAGAAAAGGTTCAGAGAAGGGCAACTAAAATGATTAGGGGTTTGGAATGGGTCCCATATGAGGAGAGATTAAAGAGGCTAGGACTTTTCAGCTTGGAAAAGAGGAGACTAAGGGGGGATATGATAGAGGTATATAAAATCATGAATGGTGTGGAGAAAGTGAATAAGGAAGTTATTTACTTGTTCCCATAATACAAGAACTAGGGGCCATCAAATGAAATTAATGGGCAGCAGGTTTAAAACAAATAAAAGGAAGTTCTTCACACAGCGCAGTCAACCTGTGGAACCCCTTGCCTGAGGAGGTTGTGAAGGCTAGGACTATAACAAGGTTTAAAAGAGAACTGGATAAATTCATGGTGGTTAAGTCCATTAATGGCTATTAGACAAGATGGGTAAGGAATGGTGTCCCTAGCCTCTGTTTGTCAGAGGGTGGAGATGGCTGGCAGGAGAGAGATCACTTTATTACCTTTTAGGTTCACTCCCTCTGGAACACCTGGCGTTGGTCACTGTCAGCAGACAGGAAACTGGGCTGGATAGACCTTTGGTCTGACCCAGTATGGCCATTCTTATGTTCTTAGGTTTTTAGAATTTCCCTTTTATGCAAGTTGTCAAGCTTTAAACACAGGCGAGTGTTCACATGAAGATCTGTATTGAGTTTTAGAATGCTGGGCAGGAAGAGCTTCACAAACAGTTTAACTTGCTGCATGCATCAAGCTTTTAGTCATGCAACATTGTGAGCAGTAGTGTCAAGGAGTGGACTGTTTGACTATACTGCAGAACTTCCGCAGCTTCCCTGCCAATACCTTATAGCATGATTATCCTTATAGCTGCCCCAGAACCAAGTACCTGCCAGGCTTCTTGTTTCTTACTGTAAGTGAAGAACTTGTATGGTCAATACTTGTGATTGCCTTCAGTTAACACATTAATGTGCCATACTTCACTTTTGAACAAGTTCTGAGGGTACATCTGCATGGCAAGCAGAAAGTCTGAGTCCTGTTCTACAAACTTGGGCTCTCTACAGAACTTAAAAAATAGCTGTGTAGATGTTCAGGCTTGGGCTCTGAATCTCAGGGGTGGGATTGAGTCCAAGTTCTAGCTCACACCAAGTGTTTACACAGCAATTTTTAGCACGATAGCATGAGCCCAGGTCTGTAGACTTTGTCTCTGAGACTTGCTGCTATGGGTTTCTGCTTGCTGTATAGACATACCCTAAGAGTCTGCCGGTGGTTCTTAGCCAGAAGTGAACCTGCAGCTCCGATAATTGGAAACTCCAGAAGAACAGGTCAAAAGACTTGGTGAACCCACCCCAGAGGTGATGTAAGGTACACTGAAGATCTGTGTGTACAGCATCTAGTACAGTGCAGCTCCTCAGTGGTACTGTAATACAAATAACCCCCCTAACTCCTCACCAGGAAGGTGGAAGAAGCAATTGGGATCTAGTTTGAAGTCTGTCAGATTTGGATGCTAAGTCTTTCTGTTCTCCTCCCTTACCATTATCTGTGCTCGCTCACTTCAGTTTTTAGACCCATATTATTGCAGGATGGAAGATAGTGTGCAGTGATTACATGGCAGCCTGCAAATAACTTCCGCAAGATGGCCACTACCAGCAGCGTTCTCAAATGCCAGTTTTAAAGGGACACTTAGATTTGGCTCAGTCCAAATTTAATGTGTGGTTAGATGTTGATAAAGCTTATAAAAAGCATAAGACTCGTATGATTCCACACCTAAGTTCCCTGTAAGCTGTACTGCTGCGCAGCAGCCTATTCAGTGCCGCGCAGGCGCTCAGGGAACCCGCCCAACCAACCTGCTAGAGGAGGGGCATGCCATAGGTACAGACTTCCCCTCTAGCTGGGGGTGTGTGCGCCTGTGCGCGTGCGCTAGAAACAGCTGTTTGCAGCAGGCAGGAGCCACTGGGGAGGAGGAGTTGGTCAGCAGATGAGAGGTGGTGGGCGGAGCTTGGCTGCTGGTAGGTGTTGCTCAGCAGCACCTGCTAATCTCTCTGTGGGTGCTCTAGCCCTATAGCACCCATGGGCTTGGCACCTATGGGGGTGCCCCTCCCCGGGCCCCAACTCAGCCCTGGACTAGCTGGGGGAGGGGCAGCCCCAATTCAGCCCCAGATGGGACCTATCACAGCCCCAGCCCTGGAGGTGCTGCAGCAGGGAGAGGCGCCTTCTCCTTCCCCCCCCACCCCACCCAGATGTTGCTGGGGGGAGTCCTCTCTCCCCACTGGAGCATCCTCCTGCACCCCAGACCTGAACCCCTCATCTCTGGCCCCACCCCAGAGCCTGCATCCCCAGCCAGATCCCTCACACCCCTGCACACCAACCCTCTGCACCAGCCCTGAGCCCCCTCCCCATGCCGAACGCCTTGGCCTCCACCCCCACCACATGAATTTTGTGTGCACCAATGTGAAGGTGATGTGTCACACCACCTCCTTATTGGTGCACATAACAAAATTCATTCTGCACATGTGTGGGGAAAAATTAGAGGGAACACAGATCTACATTTTAAAAATTTCTTCTGAATACCCTTAAACATCTCCTCGCAGTGTTTGAAACCCAGAGATGGCATCCAAAGGTGAAAATAACTTTGGTTTAAAAATACCTTAGTTTTAATAATTTAGATAAACTGCATAAATATAAGTTTTCCCAGTTCAGATAAAAATCAAAGGTATTCCTAGTCATAGTCCTAGATTAAAGGAAACTCAATCACTTTTTTTTAACTTGTGCTCCTATACACTAGGTAACTGTCTAAATTTTCAGAGTAAAATGAACTTTGAAGGATATAAAGACCTGAGCTGTAGGAAACCATTTAATTTGCCTTTTGTATTTAGTTCCTGAAGTTAGGTCAACTGCTAAAATATTTCATGAGTTGAAATTCCATTGTGTAGTTATATTAAGATGACCTTGGTCTAATTGATGAAAATTTGACAACTGTAGAGTGAATTTATACATGTTAATTTCTCACAAAGCATGTAGTCATGGTCTCAAATACCTGTTGCAGATGGGTGGTACTTAATGAAGTTTCTGTAACCGTTGAGTACTCCAACTATGTCAGAACCTAAGATAGTGTTCATGAGTAATCTACCCGTAGTCTTTTGACCCCTTTCCTGTCTAATGGAGAGCTGAGAGTAGCAAAATCCTAAAGTTTAATTTGCATGAACTATATGCAGTGGTCAAATACAGGTCACATGGTTGTTACTTAGTGGAGATCTATGGTTTTGAGTTGAATATATGGCGATTTCCCAAAATATGTTTATAAACTTGCATAGAAATCCCGTGTTCGCAAGAGTTATCTTGGCCTAACATAAATACAGACACTCCCCGGCAAGACCCGACTTACACAAATCCGCACTTACGGAAAAAGTCCCATAAGCTAGAAATAGGAGGGTTTTTTTGGTAATGGTTAGATATATTTCCGACTTAAGCAAAATTTGAGTTACACAAGGCGTTCCGGAATGGAATGCTTGTGTAAGTCGGGGAGTGTCTGTAGTTTGAATTAGAAAGCAAGAACCCTTCTAACTGAAAACATTGCAAAGCCAACCAGTCTTGCACTCCTTATTGTATGCAAAATCAGGTTGAAATAGCTAACTTTTTGTTTCAATGTTGGTTACCTTTAATCAGAATATCACACTCTAGTCCCTCTTGTGTTATGCTGGTTGTCATGGTGAAACTTGCTTTGGTACTGTGATCAATGTCTATTTCTTCTGGTTATATTTTTAGTGTTGAAGAATGTCGCAACATAATCATGCAGTTTGGTGTTCGGGAGGTCACAGCTGCCCAGGTTGCCAGGGTTTTGGGAATGATGGCTCGAACTCATTCGGGGTTGACAGAGGGTATTCCATTACAAGTGAGTAGTTTTATTGAAGAGTGGTAGTAAACAGTGTACATTTACATTTTAGTGAGAAGAGTGAACTTGTCACTAAAGCTGGGGACACTGGGAGCTGGTACTCCAGGATTCCATTTCTGGCTCTGCCACTACTGTTACCTTAAGCAAATCACTTAACTTGTATTCTTCACTTCACATTTCATTCCTATTCTGCAGAGGGGTATTGCATCACAGTGAGGCATGTCTGTAAAATGCTTTGATTCTTAGGTGAAAGGTGCTACTAAAAGTGCAGAGCTCTTTCTTCCTAGCTTACTTAACGGCTTGATTTTGCTCATAATGCAGGATGGTCTGAAGCTCTGGTTTCTGGCGTTTGTTTAAATTTAACTAGTATCTGATCAGATGCATTTAATTTGCAGTCTATTTCGGCTCCTGGCAGTGGGATCTGGAGTGATGGGAAAGATAAAAGTGATGGAACGCAAGCCCATACCTGGAATGTGGAGGTCTTGATTGATGTTCTTAAAGAACTGGTAAGTGTGTGACTTCTTGCTTGTAATATATCAATATAGACCATTTGTAATTAGTATTCAGAGCAACCAGTAGTCAATTCTGGTATACTCTTCTCAGGAGTAGAATACTAGCATTTCTGAACTGAAATGTCTTTATTGCTTCACTTGAATAAAAATGTGTCAAAATAATACCACAGGAAACTAAAGGTGCAAAAATGGCTAACTTTAGTTATTTTTTTTTTTTTTTTAAGACCATTCCATGCTGTTTATTCCTATCTTACACCCATCCTAATATGCCCTATTCCTCATCACAGAAACCTTTATAAGCACTTTTGCCTCAAGGACTATGCACCTTGCATGGAAGAGAGGAGCACTTAGCCAGAATTCAGAGCCTGTAATCTTTTCTGGTTCCGATGTCACTAATTAAGTTTGTCTAATACTCTAAGATCCTATTTTAGTTAAATTACAGCTGAGCCAAACTATTAACTATTTGTGCTGAAATTTTTCCATTGAAATGCACTAATGATCATTGATGGCCTGGTGCACTTGCAGAAAGTATTGAGGAATGTTTATGGATGTTACCTTGATGCTGGGTAACCTGTTTTACTGGTTGCAGAATCCTAGTTTGAACTTCAAGGAAGTAACCTATGAACTGGACCACCCTGGGTTTCAACTTCGTGACAGCAAGGGTCTACAGATTGTGGTGTACGGTATCCAAAGAGGGCTCGGCATGGAAGTCTTCCCAGTTGATCTCATATACAGACCTTGGAAACATGCCGAGGGCCAGGTAGGCTTATTTTGGAGCTGTTGCCAAATTAATTGTACTGGGCAGTTTACATGCTTAACAGTTACAATTGTACTGGCTTAATATCTCTGTGTAGTAAGGAACATCATTCAGTAGTGAAACTAACTTAAATAGACTAATCCCAGAACTAAGAATGAATTTGCAAGACTGTCTGGGAGTGACTACAGACCCCGAGCACACATCTTAAGTATAGTCTAGTCAACTGTATAACTGGTTTATCTGAAGGCTTAAGGGATATTAAAGCACATTGAGTTGAAGGGCACCACACATTCTTGTTCGGGGAAAACAGTTACCAACGCTATTCCCGTTTGTAGTCTAGATGGAACTGGAACTATGTTCAATAACTGTGTAGTGCCAAGGCTTTAACCTGGTTACACAATAAGATTAAAGTCCTGGATACAGTACAAACTGAGGTGCAAAACACACGCTAACTTTTGAGTCCCTTCTGAAAATCTCTCCTGGTGGTTGAGGAAGAAAGAAGGTATGCAACTTTTGCTGAAGATCTAACTTGATTTTTCTGAACACTTGTTCTAGCTCTCCTTCATCCAGCATTCCCTCATAAACCCGGAGATCTTCTGTTTTGCTGACTATCCCTGTCATGCTGTTGCCACAGACATCCTGAAAGCACCACCAGAGGATGACAATCGAGAAATTGCCACATGGTAAACCTGGTCACATAGTTGGATTTATGTTCTCATAAGTGGAGGATAAGACTAATTTGACAGTTAAATGTGGCTTTTTCAAATGACTTGAGTTTTTTAGCTGCGCACATATTTTAGCAGATGAGCCATTCAGTATCTTGTGTATAATTAGTGCTTGGTTCTTGCATTATCAGAGCACTTCCCACGTATGCCCATAGTAACACTTGTAAAGCATGCTGCCTGTTGATCCTTCCACTGGTGTCTTTAGCTGTCTGGGAGAGTTCCTACTAATGTGTTTTGGGAGTGCTTTTTCACTTCTAAAAATGTATAGGTATTCTGTTCAAGAACAGGGTTCTATGATGCAGTTGGGTGTCTACTACAGAAGTAGAAATATCTGGGAAACACTAGACACACATACTGAGAGCTGACTACAGGCAATGGAGATAAAATTTTCAGCTGTCTTTTTTTTTTTTTTCTTTTTCCCTTATTTCCTCCCCCCCCCACCACACACACACACCCCCCCCCCTCCCCAGGACACTGGAGGAGCTTGCTCCAGGTACCTGAAATAAAACATGAGTTTTTAAAGTGTATACATATAGCCACAGTTTTCAGTTGTATATTCAACCTGAAATATCTCAGTTGGCGGTGGAGGTTTTTAATCCCTCTTCACCACAAGAGTAGTTGACTGACCTTTTTGAGCCTTTTATTAAATGCGGAGTTTAAATATTTAATGAAAATCAGATAGGAATATTCTCATTGCAGGCTCAATTGGGTTCAACAAAGCTGTAAAAGTTGTATGAAGTTTGCTTATTTAAAATTGGCATTTTAATAATGTTTAGCATTGCCTGCAGACCAGAATCCTGTTAGTCATCTAGTATGTAACTTTGTGTTTTTGTTAGGAAGAGCCTGGATTTGATCGAGTCTCTGTTGCGGTTGGCAGAAGTGGGGCAGTATGAGCAAGTTAAGCAGCTCTTCAGTTTCCCTATCAAGCACTGCCCAGATATGTTGGTATTGGCCTTATTACAGATCAACACTTCCTGGCATACCTTGCGCCATGAACTCATCTCTACACTGATGCCAATTTTCCTTGGCAACCATCCCAACTCTGCCATCATTTTGCACTATGCGTGGCATGGACAGGTAAGTGTTTCAATTGAGTACTCAAAAGCTTTGATTACTTTTACTTTTATTTTAGAAGCTTGTGTTGGATTGATTTGGCAGCTGGAACAGCAAAGCATTGAAATGTCTTCATTTATGACCAGGGTAGTATAAAAATGCAATACTTTCTACAAAATATTGCAACTCACTGGTGATTGCTTACCACTTGGATCTTAAGGCAAACTGCTGAGACTTGGTCTCTTTTTCATTGTGTAAATAAGTACTCTTTAACAAAAGATCAGCTTAGGAAACTCAAACTTGAATATAGGCTCAATATAAGACCTTGTAAAACTAAAGTCTTGCTGGTTGGTACATGGAGTGTTTTTAAAAAAAAAAACTCTTCTTCTATTACTCTGTCTCCTGTAATAAGTACATTATCTTGGGATATAAACTGTCAGGTTCAGGCATAAGCCCAATTGTTAACTAGAGATTGGCTATTCCATAACTATACATCGTGGGCTGAAATATCTGTACGGCAGTATACTTTACAGATGTCACACTTGTCTGATGCAATGTTACAATTCCTGTATTTGTTAAACTGAGAGCTGTCATGAAGTGGCTGCCTGTGTATCCTTTTAGTGTATGCAAATGTGAGGCGCTAAATGAGTACATAAGCAGACTGTTTTGGGGTTACGTGCTGCCCTCTCCATGCTATAGCTTTCACCATTGCTACCACTGATGGAGCTACCCAAATGGGAGAGGTAAGGAAAAGATGGCTGTAGTTGAGACCTATGTCTTTTGGCTTATCTGCATTAGAAGAATCTTGTGCTCAAGTACATCTGAACAGTGAAGTTCAATGATACAAAACTGACCTGGTCCTGGTCTAAACTGACTGTGAAGTCATGGTCATTCAGCACTGTCCTTCATTTCAAGCTCTCCCAGTTGTGTTGTGGTGGTTTTGTTTACATTAGGAAAATCTCTTAAATTGAAGGGTAGGGTTATCTATTGCTTGACTGGAGAAAGCCTTCTGCAACAAAGCATGAGTTGAGTAAAGATCTTAACTGCAAGATCTGAAGTTTTCCACTGGCCCAGGTTGTTGCATAAATGCAGAACATTGGTCTATCTTTCATGATGCAGTTCCATCAGCTGGTAAAATTAAGTGCTCCCAAGATGTGAACAGCTAGACTTTAAGACCCTTGATACCAATGAAAAGCTGATTTCTGTTTTGTTTTTGGGATCTCACCCCCATTCTGTCTCCAAGAACATGAGATGTGGTATTCCATTACATAAGTGTAGATGGCATGCTACAATAGTTTATTCCAATCTCCATTCCTATGTGAATGGGAAAAGAATTAGACCGGTTTACTGGTGGAATAACATGGGATGTGAACGCAACTGGTTTCACCATTAAAAGAAAATTCAAAGATGTAGAATCATGTCTAAGTGGTGAGTTTAGGTTCTTACAGTAGATTATCTGAGTGAAATATAACTAGTATTAACTACAGAACTTGCATATAAACCATTAAAACTGTGGTGTATAGGTGAAACATCTGCATAAGTGTGTGAGCAAGCTATTCCAAATGTAAACTTCTGTAACAACCTGAAGTGTGGTGGTTCTTTTAAAGGCAGCTCTGTATAAAGTGAAATCACAATTTAACTTTCCCTAGGGCCAGTCTCCTTCAATACGCCAACTTATCATGCATGCAATGGCTGAATGGTACATGAGAGGGGAGCAGTATGACCAGGCAAAATTGTCACGCATTCTCGATGTTGCCCAAGACTTGAAGGTGAGTTCTTTGAGAGGCATTTGTCACTTCGTGTGTTGTGTATGAACTTCATGCCCCTTTTTATAAGGGAGACTAAACTAGCAAGTGATAGAAAGCTAGAAAGAACTGTATTGCTAGAATGTCTGGATTCAGATGTTGGCATAAGTGGGTATCAAGACTATAAAAATGATCTAGAACTAGAAGAATAGTTTCAACAGATTCTTACTTTTTTTGAAGATGCTGGAAGTGGGAGCATAAGAAACTTACTCTAGAAAAGTAAACTTGTTTAAAGATAGCACAGTTGTACTTAAGTATGTTAAACAAGTGACAATGGTTCAGTAACTTTCCATACTAGTCCACTGAAATTGTATGTGCTGTACAGTTTCAGATGACTTATTTTTGAGGTATTTATCACCTTTTTGAGGTATCTGTCACCTGTTAAAGTGGATGTAACAAATTTGGGGTGTCATTTGGTGTAGCTGGACAGACTGCCTTCTGAAAAAAAATTTCTGTGCATCAACTACTGTTGACCATGAGGCACATTCAGAATGGATGTGAAATACTCCTGTGTTGCGCTCAGGGAGTGATAAGATTTTTTTTATTTGATTTCTGTGGTATTGCAATAGAAACTGAGTAACCTTTTTTTATTATTCTGCCACTTATTGGTAAGGCTTCATATTAAGACTGTAAAAGCCCAAGCACAAGGTCAAGTCTAGTTGAAGGTAGTGTCATGCTTTCAGATCTAGAACCACTTGCTTAGTCTTATAAGCAAGACATAACTATGAAGCTAATAGTACCAAATTTTTTTGTTGACCAAGAAAGCAGTAGCAGCATGTTGTAGCAAAACTCGTCCAAAAAGTAGGTGGGGAGCAGAGATCGTGAAAGAATGGGTAGGGTAACCTGATATTTTGACTAGTAGTCTTATTTTTTTTTCTTTAGGCCTTGTCAATGCTGCTAAATGGTACTCCATTTGCCTTTGTTATTGACCTTGCTGCACTTGCCTCTCGACGGGAATACCTCAAACTTGACAAATGGCTCACAGATAAAATTCGGGAGCATGGGGTAAAGCAGGATTTTTATTTCATTTCTGCATTTTATTTTTGGTGACTTAAGTCACTATAACAGTTTTAAGTAGTATTGAAGTTGTGGAAAACTTCTTTAGTCTGACAGTTCAGTGACAATGTTGAACTATGTAATAGCTTAGTGCAATTCTTTCCACCTTGCAATTGCTAAATTTGAAATCATGGCTGGTATGCAGTCTAAATAGAGATTAAAATAATTTCTCTTCCCCAGGAGCCCTTTATCCAGGCCTGTATGACCTTCTTAAAGAGACGATGCCCATCTATTTTGGGGGGCCTTGCCCCAGAGAAAGACCAGCCCAAAAGTGCTCAGCTTCCTCCAGAAACACTGGCAACTATGTTGGCCTGCCTACAAGCTTGTGCTGGGTAAGAAAATTGCACGCTTATGGTAACTGCATATGCTTGAAGACTCAGCTGCAAGTGTCATAGTTGCAAAACTATCTTAAAACTGAGGTTTGGAGTCCCTTGGTGCATATGAAAGATGGGGCTGTACCATTTAGAGCCAGTCCTAGATTGAACACATGATTGGCTGTATCTTATTGCTAAACTCCTCTTGACAGTACTCTCAAATATTAGGCATAAGCTAAGAATAGTTTATCTCTGGATTTAGAAAGCTTTAGTCTGCATAGTTGTCACTTAAGAACAAGCAATAACTTGGCTGTGCTCTGAACCCTGATGTTCCCTGGGGTGGAGAACTAGAAGGTCCAGAACAATCTTCTCAACCCTTTACTTCCTCTTAATTTTTATCTAAGAATCTGAACCATTTGCACACTTTCAGCAAAATTACTAAAGGAGACTAGATTGAGAAGAAAAGAGTCTTGTGTGCAGGCTTTCTTACCAATTCTAAATGATCCTTTGCAAAGTTAATATATGCAGAGATACTTAAATTTTAAACCTAGAATTTGTTACGTAATGTACTTCTGGGGTCAGTCTGCACCAAAACATTAAAAATTCTGCAAATTTTATTCATCAAAATAACACACTATAATCATGCCAGTTTCAATTATTTTGGTCATGTATTTCAAAATACCTGTCAGCAAGTGTCTGTAACGATACAGAGAGATGCACAAATTTCCCCAGGAGTAGAGTTACAGAAATCCCTATCACAACCTAGTTCCTGTTTCTCTGCCCCCTTTGCCTCCCCCTCATCCCCCAAGAATCTAGCCGTACGTGCCCCCCATATCCCACCCTAAGCCTAGGGATCCAGAGGGAGAACTGCCTGATGCTCAATCCCATGCTTGCACAGAGTTTTCTGTGCGCTGCCCTCTCCTTTTCTCAGGGCATGCTGGCAGCTGCCAGGAATCTGCTGGGTCCAGTGGCGGCTAGCAGCATTGAAGTCCATTTCTGTGGGGAAAGAAAATTCCACATGCACGTTAATTTCTGCAAAATTCTGCATTGCGCAGTGGTGCAGAATTCCCCAAGGAGTAGTAATGTTATAAGATGAAAAAAGTCTTCAATTTTACGTGTTTTGAGGTATATCCATTCTTTTTGCTGCCTAGATGTCAGGACATTAGTAGGAGAGATTCTTGTAGAATTCATGGCATATTAGGTTAACATTGGAGTTTTCAAACAGGGTGTATTGACTTCAAATCACCATTAATAGGATTTAAATCAGCAAGTAGGAATCATTAATTGACTTTAATCATGTTTTGCACTTGTATTTTTTTAGTTATTTTCCTAAAGAGAGGTTGATCCTCATTGGTTGATAACCATTAAAACAGATTTAGTTAAAATTAACAAAGTTATGTTAACCTGGAGGATACATCATAACTTACCCATTATTCAAGCAATTAAACAGCTTAATTGACACTTATTCAGATTCTTAATTTGAAGTCTTAGTACTTTAGAAAATAGTGGATGATGCATTTCTCTTAAATAATTTTTTTGCTTGTGATTTGTCTATTTGTATTTCCATCTAAACTTAATTTTATTAAATAAAATTAAATGTGCTGGAAATGTACATGGTTTCACTAAACTTTTTTTGCATTTAAAACTGATTAATGAGTAAAGGAACTATTCACTAGTTAGTAAATTGAACTGATTTCTGATCACCGTGTCCTTCAAGATTATGGAACTAGTAGATCTCATCCTTGCATCTAGTTTGTATACATGTTTTTTTTTCCTTTTCCAATCTAAGTTCTCCTGCTTTTTTTTTTCCCAACTCCCAATTGGCTCACCTAAGGTCTGGTCTATACTACCTGCCTGAATCGGCGGGTAGAAATCGACCTCTCGGGGATCGATTTATCGCGTCCCGTCGGGATGCGACAATCGATCCCCAAATCGGCGCTCTAACTCCACCAGCGGAGGTGGTAGTAAGCGCCGCCGACAAAAAGCGGCAGAAGTCGATTTTGCCGCCGTCCTCACAACGGGGTAAGTCGGCTGCAATACGTCGAATTCAGCTACGCTATTCACGTAGCTGAATTTGCGTATCTTAAATCGACTCCCCCCTGTAGTGTAGGTGTACCCTTAGAAGGAATTAGTCATTGACCTGAAGTAGTTGAATAAACTGAAATGAAGAAAATAGTCTCTGCACCGGTCTACAGCTGCTTTAGCACTTCAACAAATTCTCGTTCCAGGTTGTTAACTAGTGACGTCCACCAATTCAGTTATTTGACTTTCTTTAAGACTTGGCATCAAATGTACTGCTTAATATTTTTTGTATTTCATTTAAATTATTTTAATTTAAGGCCTTAACATAGGGTGTCAACTTCAAATTTAATTTAATGGGTTTATTTTTTAAAAGAACCTGTATTTAATTTCAATAAAATATAAATTCTTTTTAGTTTTTATCCAAGCTGGCTTCAGACTTTCATAAGTGTGAGCCTTATTTAAATAGACTCCATAACGAACAATCTCATCCTCACATCCCCATAGTATCCATGTAGCAACTACAGCAATGGCTTTCTTAAAAAGAATTGCTCAGAAAGCATTTAATGTAACTGACTCTCTTGATGTGACTTAATTGCTACAAATGAGTGCATAAGGAAGGATGGTCTAGTGGTTAGAATCATAGAATATCAGGGTTGGAAGGGACCTCAGGAGGTCATCTAGTCCAACCCCCTGCTCAAAGCAGGACCAATCCCCAAACAGATTTTTGCCCCAAATCCCTACATGGCCCCCTCAAGGATTGAACTCACAACCCTGGGTTTAGCAGGCCAATGCTCAAACCATTGAGCTATCCCTCCCCCTCTTAGCAGGGTTAGCCTCAGACTCTGGAGACTTAACAGAGTGGGGACTTAAACCCAGTTTACTTTGTGACCTTGAGCAAATCACTGTCTCTTTTCCTCAGCTCATCTGTAAAATGAGGATAATAGCACTTTCCCTACCTCTTGGGTGGTGTGAGGATAACTGTAGTAGAGATTGTGAGGTGCTCCTCCTACAGTAATAGCTGGTTATAGATGTAGAATAGGCAATACTTTGGGCTTGCCTACATGGGGGGCATCCAGGATAATTAATCCAAATTAACTAAAGGTATGAATTGGATTTCATGCAGTTCAACTAATCCACTTCCCTGTGTGGATGCTTCTGTTCAGAATTGAAGTGACCATAATTCAGTTTAGTTTAATTAGTGAATTAAGAAACTACATTAAGGCCATTTTAATTCTGATCAATCTGTGGAAGGGGAGAGAAAGCACTCCTACAAAATTCTGAAGTCTGCTTACTGGGTAGCTGCTCGCTTTTCACAAAATGTGGGTGCTATAGCTAATGTAGAACAAGGGATTCTTTATAAAAAGACTTGTCGTAAGAGGCAAATGACAAGTCTAGCCTTGGATCTATTTCTATATGAGAAGGCCAGTTGTAATATTTCAGAGGATAACAAATTAGTAGTTTTATCTTCTGACTACTTACTACTGTGTAAGGTCTAAGAGCCCACTGAAAGATGCCCTCGTCTTGGGCAGCATGCACTTTTGACATTTACTTAAGGCTTTCTGAAGCAGTACAGCCCTTTTGTTTTTTAGAGATCCCCGTGCCAAGAAATAGACTAGGGCTTCCTAGGAGTCTGTTCTTTTTTTAACTCTGTTGTGGAAAAAATGCATATTCTGTTTTTAGGTGTGTCTTAATCCTTGAAGTTATTCAGTAGTGTATCTAAGACATGAGTATTGACACAGGATAATAAAGTCTGGAAAACTAATTTCCCTATCAAGACTGTCCTTTTTCTATGTATCGAATGGAAATCAAATAAAATGTAGCTAAGATTCAATATAGTACAGTTACTTATGAGGAACGGCACTTATGAATTGATACCCTGATTCGACTTTACGACGCTCGGTCCTGCAATGTAGTGGATTGTGGTTCTGAGTTACGATGTTTCGACTTACAAAGCGGTTTTCAGGAACCAGTTGTCGTAAATGCGAGGACTGCCTGTACACCAGAGGGGGCAGGGTTTCATTGCTTGCTTAGAGCTATAAGGTACTACTGCTAATTACTCCTTATGTTCCAGTGCCTGATGAAATGTGGATCTGAAAACAAGCATCTTCTTAGCATGAGGGGGATAAGCATATTGACTTAACAATGTAACTTTTCACTAAAGATGGTATCTACAGTCACTCAGCCATCTGTTTTGGGTTTAAGGTCTAGCGTAAGTCTTTTAGAAAGACACGCTGCGGGTTTGTAGGTTCTAGAAGTCTCTGGAGTGCTTCAAGTCACTTCTTAGTGAGTCTAATGAAGAGCTACAACAGTAGGGATAGTCAAATTATTGTAAAGTAATTGCAAAATCTTAACTTTTATCTGCTTCTCCAAAGCCACACTTATTGCCTGTCTTGAAATACATGGTCCCGCTTGCTAAAGAGAAACTGAACAGGCTGGATTGGCCAGCCTCAGGAATGCCATATGGCTTATCACCTAACTCTTCTCTGCTCAGGAGCGTTTCTCAGGAGCTGTCAGAGACCATCCTCACTATGGTAGCCAATTGCAGTAATGTCATGAACAAGGCTAGACAGCCACCACCTGGAGTCATGCCAAAGGGACGTCCACCAAGTGCTAGCAGCTTGGATGCCATCTCTCCTGTACAGGTAGATAAATGACATGCTACAGTTTCAGAACAGTGATAATTGGTATTTGTGTTTGCTGCATAAACTGAACTCTGGTAACTGAACTAAATGTCAGTTGGCTCCCTTAAACTACTTGTACATGCATGTCTACATAATTTGCTTGTGTTTTAACTACAAAATAGTGTGTAATGGGTTTAGTTCAGAGCTAACTTTCACTTCTGGAATGTTTGTAACAAGTAACTGATGCTTAGAATGGGAGCAGTAAAAAGTGAAATACAAATTTGGCTTAATTAAAAATATAGTGAAGGTTTCTTTAAAGTGGTAAAGAATTTACTGAGACTTTTGAGGAATAAGCACTGCCTTTGAACCTGATGTGTCTTGTTTGTAGCTTCACGGGCCAAGCAACAGTGCTAGAGCATAAGGACTTGTTATAACTGGGGCTCTTCAGCTCTCAACTGAACTGCTCTTTTAAAAACAAGGTACATTTAAGTTACTCCCTGCCGCTCACCACCCCTTCTTCCTCTGGGAGCAACACATTCCAGACAGATTTTGCTTCTAGCAACTACATTCAATGGCACATTGAAACGTTAAGAAATTAACTTTTTCCCTATAAACTAGTGGCACTTCAGTATTTCTATAGATGTCAAAGGCATCAATATTTTGCAGGCTAAAGAAGTAAAGCAGTTTAACAGCTCTCGGAAGTGGGAAAACTATTCCTTAGATAAACCTATTAAATAATATCCTGGGAACAATACAAACTGCTACTGTGAGCAATTAGAGCAGCAGAATGTTTTAGATAACTAGTCTGTAGCCTGGCCATCTTCTGGATAGATGGTGCAGTTCTAGAACTCTCCCCTCCTAGAGTCAGGTTTCAGAGTGGTAGCCGTGTTAGTCTGTATCAGCAAAAAGAACGAGGAGTACTTGTGGCACCTTAGAGACTTTAACAAATATATTTGAGCATAAGCTTTCGTGTGCTAAAACCCACTTCATCGGATGCATGCAGCGGAAAATACAGTAGGAAGGTGTGTGTGTGTGTGTGCACGCACACACAACATGAAAAAAATGGG
This sequence comes from Trachemys scripta elegans, assembly GCF_013100865.1. NCBI lineage: Eukaryota > Metazoa > Chordata > Testudines > Emydidae > Trachemys > Trachemys scripta. The sequence continues at coordinate 42,549,095 of NC_048310.1, read as the reverse complement.
TGTTGCCATACCAACTATAATGGGAGGGATCAATTAAGGTGGGCTGTTATCAGCAGGAGGAAAAAAACTTTTGTAGTGATAATAGGGATGGCCTGTTTCCAACAGTTGACAAGAAGGTGTGAGTACAGAAGTTTTTTTTCTCCTGCTGATAATAGCCCACCTTAATTGATCACTCTCCTTATAGTTGGTATGGCAACACACACAGGACATGAAAAAAATGGGTGTGTGCGTGCATGTGCACACACCTTCCTACTGTATTTTCCACTGTGTGCATCCGATGAAGTGGGTTTTAGCCCACAAAAGCTTATGCTCAAATAAATTTTAGTCTCTAAGGTGTCACAATACTCCTCGTTCTTTCTCCTAGAGTCAGCATCTCTAATAGTTGCTAATATTGTGGGATCTCTGAAGGCCTATGCAAAAGATCATGTTCCAGTTTTCTCTTAAAATTGGACACAATGGGATCCCTTATACAATAATGAGATCTATAAATAGTGTTGATCATGAAATTTCACTACAGCCAATAACTTTTAATGTGACCTAAAACTGAAAGTTATAAGTTGCTGTAATATCAGATAGCTAAGTATTGGTTTTTAATCCAATTTTTGTTGTTCGCAGTCAAATGTGTAATACTAAGGTCTTGAATCTCCAAAAGCTTTTAATAGACTTGGATTTTACATCTCTAGGGTTGTAGCAGTCTTAGGTTAAATCTAAAAATGTGCTAAATGTCTAACATTTTGTAGATAAACAGGATCTTGTTGGGGTGACCTGTATGATGTCATGGGCTAAAGTTACACCTATGTGTTAAAAATAGTCCCTAAGAAAGTATTGGAATGGTGTCTGTCAGTTATTGCTAAGAAGAGCTGATAAATGTATATGGCTGTTTATAATCTGCATTTCTTTATTCAGATTGACCCGCTTGCTGGGATGGCATCTCTTAGTTTAGGTGGTTCAGCTGTTCCACATACCCAGAGTATGCAAGGCTTCCCTCCAAATTTGGGTTCTGCTTTCAGTACACCTCAGTCACCAGCAAAAGCATTTCCTCCCCTTTCCACCCAAAATCAGACAACTGCTTTCAGTGGCATTGGAGGACTCTCCTCACAACTTCCAGGTACTGCTTGTTTGCATTTTGAGGTAACAGAATTGTTCAAGTACTGCTACAGTTGCCTTGGTCAGAGGTATTGGGCAAGAACAGCAGTATGCTTATATTTGCTAGGATTTAATTAAAATTCCATAACCTTTGCTCCCACTTCCACACCAAAGTGCTCAGTGCAGCATAACAAATCAATATAATGTACTTCAATAAAGGGAGGGTCCCATTTAAAAAATAAAAAATTGTGAGTATGCAGTTCTGACCTCCTTGGAATGTTTTACCCATTGAAGACCATCTGAAGTATATTAAAGTGCTGCATTTGAATAAAAGGCTGAAATTTTGATTGGGAACAAGCTGAGCCTTTTGACAGACTTCAGTAGACCACTGGTAGTAGCGTAATGTGGACTAAAAAGTTGCATATGAAATTGGATAACATGGGGATAGTTATTATAAGACCTAGCTGGTCAAGTTTGTGGGAATAAGCATTTTTTCTTACTACATGCAAGTAGCTGAGTACCAATGAGATGACTGATGCCTTGTTTGGCCCCAGTAGGTGGTCTTACTACGGGTAGCCTAACTGGTATAGGGACTGGGGCCCTTGGCCTCCCTGCAGTGAACAACGATCCATTCGTGCAAAGGAAACTGAGTACATCTGGACTGAACCAGCCTACATTCCAGCAGAGTAAGATGAAACCTTGTAAGTGGTAGTGTTGTCTGTGACTGAAGTGTGACTGTGGTCTGCAGTTAACCTGCATTTCCTCCAGGGCAGGCTTGCGGCCAGTAGATGGCAGATCCCAGAAATGTGGCTCTGGTTTTCACTCTGCAGCATGAAACCGGCTACTTTAAAACTGCTAGCAGTAGAAGCTTGCTGAGTAGCCCTGAGGGAGTAGAAAGAAGCAGTTTTGTAGTAAAGTAAATAACTCAATGAAATGTTATAAACCCGCATGAACAGTGTTGCTCTGCTTCTTTGTTCTGCTGTATATGAACAAAATATGCCCAGTCTTTTTATAAGGGGTTTTATATATGTATGTGTGTGAGATATTAGTGTTACAAAAATGAAATTCTGTAGAGCAAACTAATAAACCAGAGGTGCTTTGAGTGGGATATTACTAGTCAGAGGATTTAATAAAGGGAGGAAGTGGTGAATTAGGATGCTAAAACTGGGAAGAAAACTGAATTCAGGCTAGTTTGTTTCTCAGAATGGAATATTTGGTCTTCCCAGTCCACCCAAGAGTCTAACCGGCACAGCTGTATCTCTTGACTGTGCATACAGTCAAATTTCACACCGTTTGATTTGGTGACTAAGAGGTGCAATCGGATATTAAACCTTTCAGACATCATTATGTCAGTAAGTCCACTATCTGGCAGCTTGTCCATAAAACTGAATGTGTGAAAAGCTAAACTAATAGGTCCCCAGCGAATGTACAGCTGGAGGTTGATTTGACCCTCTGCAGTTTGGGCTGAGCATTCAGTGACTTGGCTTGAAGTGCACTGGTTGACCTGAAAGAGTTTGTGTGAAAGACTGTCTGCATGTTAGTGTTGTGTAGCATGCTCTTTTTATGTTCATTTGCACATTGGGTTAGGCCTCAATATAATAAACTTTAGAGGTGAAATCTATGCTAGGAGCACTAGCTTAACATTCAGTTTGTTTCAGATTGATCACTGTTGGCAAAACACAAATCTTACGAAGTTAACAGACCTGTGGTTTTAAATAAAACTTGTGCTCATTAAATGAACAAACACTACTTAAAAGCATTTCAGCCCTGTCAAGAGAATTATGTAGGTTCTGCATATGTTTGAACAGATATCTGAAAATGAATTGAAAAGAACAAGGAAAAAGTCATTTGCTAACGAATTAACTCAAATGTTACTTTGTCCATTTTCCCAACAGCTGACTTATCTCAGGTGTGGCCAGAGGCAAATCAGCACTTTAGTAAAGAAATAGATGATGAAGCAAACAGCTACTTTCAGCGCATTTATAATCATCCACCACACCCCACCATGTCGGTAGATGAGGTGAGTTTCCTTCTGCAATGATCACATCACTTGTCTAGAGACTTGTTTTATGGTTGAAAGTAATTCTCCTTAATGTCTTTAATAAATATTGAGGCAATAGCAACATTGCTTTTTGTTTGGTTGCAGTTTGAGGAAGTAAATTGAGTGCACAAATTTTCAAGAACCTGTCTGTCGTACACAGGGTAAAAACACCCAGTTGCACTGTGCATTAAGTGCAGTTTTAAGTTCTAGCTGCTGAAAATGTTAAATTGGGTGGACCTAGTCATGTGAAATCCAAGCACAAGTATTTAACATTGGTGCCAAAGCTTAAAGGGACACCGTCAACTTAAATTATATTTTTACCTGAAAAGAATTAACCTATGCAATTAACACCTAAAATTACTATAAATGACAAGTGAAAAATGCTCTCTTCAGTTTTAGCGTATACCCTTGACAGTACTGTGTAGTGGTTTGGTTTACTTCTCCTGTCACTAGTCAATTTCACCTTTCTTGGGTGTCTCGCACAACAGGGAGAAGAAAACACTTCATTATAAATTTTTTTTAAGAGACAAATATCAGGGAGACTCAGTGGCAAGTATAATCCTGTGGCCAAGTTCAGTTTGCTTGTTGAAATAGACTATTTCAAGTTAACGATGTCCCTCTAAATATATTTGCACACTTACGGATTATTGAAAAGCACTGTTTAATGATCTCTACTTCCTGTATTTCAGAATCAAATTTAGGAGCAGTACAAAGAAAAGTCTCATTTGAAGACCATTGCAAATAAATCTGACAAATTTATAAATATAAACATGGCCTTTAATATCTGATAGAGGGGGAAAAAATGAAATTATGAGCAATACTCTAGCAGGTCTAATCTACAACAAATATTCTTGGGAACCTCCCCCCAAGCAACTACTTCACAGTCCAAATACTGTAAAAATCTGATGCTGAATTTCCAGTTACTTAATGTATATTGAAGTGGGGGAAAACTAGAATGAAAGTAATTACTCTGCTAAAATGACATTCAAGGGATTGTCTTAACTCAGAAGCAAGCATGTCGGAAGTATTGATCTGACAAACTAGAATGTCTGAGGATTTGAAGAAAATTGATAAACTGTCCATTTGACCTGAGTAAAATAGGATTTTGCTTATTTATTCCTTTCGCCAAGGCCATAGGTTTGAAGAAAAACTGCCTTTTTAAAAGCAGTTTACATGCATATGAGACTACAACTTAAGACAGTCTGACATTTTATTTGCACAGATGGGCATAATTGGAGTTATTGCTCAGGTGCACAATTGGTATGTAAAGTACTTGCACACTCATTCCTTACTTTGTGCTTGAAACACTCCTGTTGTGAAGCCTTGAATGTTACTTTCTTAACTATTTAGAGATTCCTGGGGAAGATTTAAAACTACTATACCAATTAAAATGACTTCTTGGGATTCCATGTTTTGATCAAACTCCATCAGTTTTACAGCTAAAGATCTGTATAACTGCCAGTCCTACAAACTCAACCTTAGAATGAAATTCAAATGAGGGGGGTGTGACTTGTATATTATCCTGATGATTCTGCAATCAGAATTTACTCTGAACCAAATAAAATCTAGCTTTCTTTCTCATTTGTTAGCTGCACTGTGCTAACAAGAGGTCTTTCTTAAAATAAAATAAGGCCTAAAGCAGACATCAGCCGGGATAGGCAGAGAGCAGATCTGAGTGAGAGGTAGTGTTTTTTTTTTAAACATGGTCCCTTTTCTGACCATAATTGCACTTTTCAGTGCTTTAAAAGTGAATACTTTTGGGCTGATACTATATACATAAACTTAGCCCAATTTGAATATGTACAGCTAAGATGAAGCCACGTGACCTGTAAATGTAGCAGTGCTATCAGATCGACAAACTACTCAAAAGCTTTTGCAAAAAAGATACTGACCTGAACAATTGTAAGACAGCTACAGTACGAACAGATGAAGTTTCTAGCATCCACAGAATCTGTGGAACAGCTACACTGAAGCAAGTTGTCTCGCCATCTCTTGACAAGACTTTAAATAATAAAAAAGTGTTTGAGTTTTACATATAGATTCCTGCCCTCAAGTTTGGCAGTTTTGCACTGGGAATTGGGTTTTCCCAGTGCAATTTACACTAGTGACTAGTTGCAGGTGCTCTTGAACCCACTGGTGTGAAAGGGCTGAGATGAAATCAGTCTCTTGGTAACAGTTTCTATTTCTTTGCAGGTATTAGAAATGCTACAGAGGTTTAAGGACTCCAACATTAAGCGGGAACGAGAAGTGTTTAACTGTATGCTGAGGAACTTGTTTGAGGAGTACCGTTTTTTCCCCCAATACCCAGACAAAGAGCTGCACATAACAGCCTGCCTCTTTGGTGGGATAATAGAGAAAGGACTGGTTACTTACATGGCATTGGGCCTGGCCCTGCGCTATGTTCTTGAAGCCTTACGAAAGCCTTTTGCATCCAAAATGTACTATTTTGGTATTGCTGCACTAGATAGATTTAAAAATAGGTGAGTGATTTTTGTAATCTTTTTAAAAAAAAAAAAAAAATGCATGGGATATCTTATTAAACTTATGTCTGCTCTAGTCATATGCTTAGTAGTAGCAATACAGGATTAATGGTATGTCATCATACTTGCACATCACAACTTGAACATAATTCACCAATTCCAAGCTCACATATAAAACCCACCTAAGATAATCAGTTTTTGGGTTAAATATAGTCAACATGGGTTGAAACTACATTCAAACATCTCTATCTCTAAAATTCAACTGACCATATTTTATTAAATCTAATTCAGTCAAGTGTTAAGGCTTGACTTAATGGTATTTCAGTACTTTAGAGACTAAACTGGTAAAGCTTGATCCCCTGGTTAAGAATTTTCTACATGTGCATCCTTATTCAAGAGTAACTTAAGTTACTTCTTAAATGTGAGATTGGTCAGACACTAAGTGCTGCTATAGAACACAAATTTTAGTCCCTCACTAAAGTGTTAAATCTTCTCGGATGAGCCATGTTCTGGAAAGTTCTACTTAACTAGCTGTCTGTAGGGTTACAAGAAATACCCCTGTAGTAATACAGAGAGCGTCTCCAAACTTCACTATTTGCATATGTTTCAGCTAGCAGATGCTTAATTTTTCCTCTTTCCACAAAATGCCTATGAAATATTGCCAGTGAGACCATATCCTCAGACACTTGGAGACTTTCTCAGATATTTGAGGCAAGGAATATAGGCTATTTGCAAATGGGGAAACTGTTCAGATAGTCTGGCTCTATTAGAAGTGTCACTGGAGACACAAGGGAAAAGTCTTCCTTGTGTTTAAGAAGACTTCCTTAATTAAAAGGTGCCAATTGAGCACCTTTAAATGTATGCTCTGAAAACATGATTCTAGCTGAGATGCTTCTGCCCTTATTCTTCAATTTCTTCTTTATCATCTTATCCAGCCTTGGAATATTTCAGGCAACATTTAAGATACAAACAGCTGTTTATTTTATATGGCTGGATGTCTTGTTACAGCTATTAATATTCTATAGCCTAGCAGAATAAAATGGCACGGTCAAGACTGACATACCCAATCCTTCAGCAGCCTCTGTTACTTCTCTCTTGGTAAAATGCACATACCATTATACATGGGATTTTAAAACTTAGAGCACTACTAAAATTGATGAAAACTATCTTGCATTCGCAAATGCACAGAATAAAACCACTGTACATACAGGGAGAGGCTTCATTGTCAGGCATAGGGGTAGTTCTAAACATTAAACTAGAAGTATAATCAAGCTGCCATTGCTGCAAACACACAATTTAGCATCTAGTAAGGTTGTTGCCTTGCTAAATAGTAAACTGTCTAGGTGTTAAATATTTGGGAATAGATGGGTTAATAGGACTTAATAGCAGTGCAATGCAAGGGTAACTGCTCTCAAATTATTTTGCAACAAATCCTCTTACAAAAATCACTTGTGTAGCACAGCTGGGAAGTTTAGAAGCAATTTTGATGTGTTAAGGGAGCAACATAGCCAGTAACCAGTTTATATTGCTCTGTGGTATGTTCTTGATCAGGGCTCTTGCTTTCTCTCTGACTAATGGATAGTTTTACTGTTGACAGATTGAAGGACTATCCCCAGTATTGTCAGCACTTGGCTTCTATTAGTCACTTTATACAGTTCCCTCATCACCTACAGGAGGTGAGTGTTTAAAAATGATAGAACTAATTCATTAATTTGAGAAACAATCGATTGAGTTGATTTCTATTTGCATTAAAAATGGCCTAAACGTTCATAAGTTTTGTATGACAGTACAAGTCCATAAAAACAAAATACAAACAATTTTTAATGTTTTGTGTGAGCAAATTCTAGACTTGAATGCATTTTCCTTGGGTTTGGGGGAATGGCAGTAGGGGTAGGGACCAGTGCCTTCCATTTTTCTGTAAGTTTATTTGGCTTGCTTGTTTGGAAAGAAGTGCCTAACCTGTGTAGCCAAGTGGCCATCCAGGGCATATTGCCACTTAAAAAGTGCTGTCATGTATTAATGTCTAAGATCTAATCCTTGCCATGAATCTTCTCTAGGTTTATATTCCTGTCTCCTTCAGAATTTTGGGCTTCCCTATTGAATAAATGCCCCTCTTCTGTGGTTAATCAAATTATGTGTTCAGACCTGCTAAAAGTAATCCAAACAAGGGACAGAAGAACTAGGTTCCTGAAGGTCTGATCAAAATAATGGGAATGCACTGTAGTCCAAACAGTAAAAGCAATGTTGATTATGGGTTTGTCTCAATGATCCTTTTGTTGGGGTTGGGGGAGGCATGCACAGAAGGTTATCGTAAGGCCACACTCTTGAATGTTTAGTTGCAGCTCAGTAAAAATAAAGGTCTGCCATGACATCAAGTAGACAATACCTTTACTCCACAAATAAAGCAAAATCTTGTAGCTGTCTCAACTATTTGATTATTGGTTTAAGTGATGCATCTGGCATCTGTGTACTTTCTGGCCTGTGCATTGTAAATATCTAGGCCCGTGGTACTCAAACACTTGTATTAGTGACCCCTTTCACACAGCAAGCCTCTGAGTGTGACCTGCTTATAAATTAATAACACTTAAAAATATTTAACACTATCATAAATGCTGGAGGCAAAGTGGGATTTGGGGTGGAGGCTGACAGCTCGTGACCCCCCTACATAACCTTGAGACCTCTTGAGGGGTTGTGACCCCCAGTTTGAGAACCACTGATCTAGGCAAATGCACCACTATGGAAAGAAAATGTTAACCATTGTAGAATTACTTCTGTAGGTGCAGAAATTTAAGACCGATTATTGGAACTGGCTTTTTCCTTGATCACTGCATAGTTCAGCCTTCCTCTATCTTTATACTGTCAGTGAAGTCTTTGGGGAAGACTTTCTTGTCCACTCTGCATAGCAGCTCTTTTGATGTTCACACATTCCCCTTATATTTTTCTCACTCCGCAGGCCAGCAGTGTGGGGAATGCTGTCTGTGGACTTGGAAGGGAGTCAAGCCTTGTGGCACTCAGCAGCAGCCTCTCTAGCTTGGGGATAGCATTCATGCCTTTGAAGGCCATACCATCCAGTCCTTCTTTACCATTAAATAAACAGGGACTGAAAAGAGGCTTCTCTGGTAGAACTTCTCTTAACAGGGAGTTCATCTCTAGGTTTTGCAAGTGAATTTACAAATGTCATACATCATACAGAGTGATTTAATTCTGGTTCTGGAATTACCCGAAACTCTCCTACAAAATTTCCAGACTGCAACTTTCTGTTAAATTCGATGTGGTGAACTAGAGTTGGGAGGACTCTAGTATTAGGATGCAGTTTCATTGCTACCTGTGAATTTCAGTACGTCTCTTGTCTGCCTTACTCTAGTACATTGAATATGGACAGCAATCCAGAGATCCTCCTGTGAAGATGCAGGGTTCAATCACCACCCCTGGAAGTATTGCACTTGCCCAGGCTCAGGCCCAGGCCCAGGCCCCAGCAAAAGCTCCTCTTGCTGGCCAAGTCAGCACTATAGTAACCACCTCCACCACCACCACCACTGTGGCAAAAACCATTACAATCACCCGACCAACTGGAGTCAGCTTCAAAAAGGATGTGCCGGTAAGTTACCCCATCGCTTCATGGGGCTCTTATTGGGAGATCAACAGAATTATGGGAACGGCTGACTCTCAATGAGAACCTAGGGGTTAACCAGTCATGAGAAGTTCTGTATTTTAGGTTGTCAAGTTGTGATCCTGTTCATATTCATATTTGTAACTTAAAGCATTTCGTCTCTTACAAGCTTTTTTTGATTGGTAGTAAGTAACCTTGTTCTTCGCAGGCCAGCCTTTTGCCAATGAGTCTTTGGCTAATTTTGCTTTTTGGCTAGAAAATATTAAGGGGTTGGGGATGGGCAACATGGCTTTCATGTTGCAGGTTCCCTTTTTAAAAAAGGCACCAATAGACCTAATGAATAGGGATTGGGTTGAATATTCACACTTCATAAACACTGCTTTTTTCCATTCTTTAGGTCACCTTTCGCAATAGAAGATCAAAGTGCTAACTTTACTATTAAACTGAACAAAAGTCCTCTTTGACCTTTTGCCTCTTAGTACTGTCCCTCCTTGCAATATGTTTTTCTTAATTGTCATTATCTTCCTACAGCCTTCCATTAATACTACCAACATCGATACCTTGCTAGTGGCAACAGATCAAACTGAGAGAATTGTGGAGCCCCCAGAAAATGTTCAGGAAAAAATTGCTTTCATATTCAATAATCTGTCTCAATCAAATATGACACAGAAGGCAAGTGTGGCAGAATGTTACCTTGTTTCATTTTATTACCTATTTGTAGCAGGAAGTAATCTGTTCTAATGTCATGGATGATGAAGGTGAATAGAAACTCTTGAAAAAACAAACCTTATAGATCTTAACTAGAACTATATTTTGTAAGAATATTAACTACCGTATTTTCCGGCGTATAAGACGACTGGGCGTATAAGACGACCCCCAACTTTTCCAGTTAAAATATAGAGTTTGGGATATACTCGCCGTATAAGACTACCCCTCTTCCAACGCACACCAAAAAAAAATTAAAAAACCATCAGATTTGATTTCAATATGGTAATTTTAATTCAAATGCTTATGACATGGAGGTACATAGCAGGAAAACTGTCACTTATAAACATAAAGCTGTTTGTCATCAAACATGTAAACATAAAACAGTGCAAGTGGATTAAACTTTTCCTAATTCACTCTAAAGCTGAAAGGAAGGATAAGACAATAAACCCATGGGAGCTGCCATGCTGTTTGTTTTCTAAGCTGTCAACCAAACTGGAACTGATGATGATAGGAGGAAGATAACAAACAAGAGAGAGAGAGCAAGTGCCGGGCAAGTCCCTGGCGAGTTAGCAACGCCCATCATAACTGCAAGCTACGGTATTTTTACAGGTTTTGCTGGCGTGACAGTTTCCCTTTAAAAGCCTTCAAAATCCTCCTGTTCGTCATCTGATATCATAAGTACATCAATGACATCTTGTGATACATTTGTAAGGCAGTCATCGTATGGATCGAATTCCGTATCAGATGGTGTGGTCTCAGCTTCGGCTTCCTCTTCATCTTGCCACAAGTAGTCGTCCTCCATACCATCTAATGAATTTGATATGCCACACTTCTTGAAAGACTTGATTACTGTTTCTGCATCAATATCATTCCAGGCTTTTATGACAAACTTGCACAAAACATCCAACTGTGGAGCACGCATGTTTCCTCCTTTTGTGAATGACTTTTCGCCGCTAACCATCCATTCATTCCACTGTTCTTGAATGCGATCTTTAAATGGCTTGTTTAGGCACACATCCAGTGGCTGTACCAACGATGTCAATCCTGCAGGAATAACTGCCGCATCTGTGTTTAGTCTTGCAAGCATTTGCTTGGTGCTGGGAGTTAAATGAGCCCTGAACATATCCCACACCAGTAGACTACATTTTTGAATAAGTCCACCTGGTCGCCTGCTCCATACATTATCAAGCCATAGCTTTACCCCTTCTTCATCCATCCAGCCTTTTTCATTCACATGTACAAAACAACCAACAGGGAACTTGAATTTCGGCATTGTTTTTCTTTTAAAAATAATCATTGGTCTCAATTTGGCGCCATCAGCTGTGCATCCTAGTACCACTGTAAAACTGGACTTCTCATGTCCTGTTTTAATTAAAATTGTTTTTTCACCTTTTTGATGGACAGTTTTATTTCCAACCATATCAAAATTCATTGGAGTTTCATCCATATTTCCAATACTACTTAACGCATAGCCATGTTTAGTGCGCTGTTGTATTACGTATCGATGGAAACTATTTACTTTGCTATCAAGATCTGCAGGTAATTTTGGGGCAATTTTCATCTTTTGCCTCAGTACCATATTATGCCTTCCCATGAATCTAGTACACCAGGATACAGTGGCCTTAAATCTGTTGCTGTGATCTGGGTTAGATTTGGCCCACTGAAGTGCAAACAAATGTATTTTTTTTCGTGTCACTACATAACCGTTTTGGCGATGCTCATTCACCATGTCTGCTACATGTTTTTCGAGTTTTGGCCAATGTGGAGTGCCTCTTCTTAATGCACACTTACCCCTTGGCATACTCTTTAATGCTTTTTCATTTGCTTTCCAGTCCCGAACCATCTTTTCTGTTACTCCATATTGTCTTGCAGCAGCGCAGTTATTATGTTCCATGGCAAAGTTTACAACTTTAAGTTTGAAACTGGCTTCATATTTCTTTCTTCTTGCTGGTGGAGCCATGATGGGGTTTTGACTGTTGGACATTTGTATACTGTACTGTATGTACTGGTGCTATACTGTATGAACAGGTACAGATACTGGTGCTGTACTGTATGTGGTACCCAGTATACAACAACCAGCCAATCACGGCAAGCGATGTACCTTACCGGCGATTGGCTGGTTGTTGTATACAAAGCCTGCTTGGATTGGTCAGCTCTCCCTGCTTGCCCAGCCCTCCCTGTCTCCAAGACTATCAGAGCGGTAGCGCAAACACGCCTCTTTCACCCGTCTGGCCCGCCCTTGTATCCTATTACCTCCTTCTCTGCCTCTCAGATCTCGCACATGCGCGCCTGTGCCGCTTCACTGCAGTCCTCAGGAGCGAGATCTGAGAGGCAGAGAAGGAGGTACGGTAATAGGATACAAGGGCGGGCCAGATGGGTGAAAGAGGCATGTTTTTCTGGGCACAGCGCTGCTCTATCTCTTTTTTTCCATACCTCGGGCGTCCCGGACGCCTGCAGCTTGCTCCGCCCTTCACTTACACCTTCCCAGTGAGGCACCCCCTCACCTCGTCATCGGGCGGGGATGCGGCCGTGGCCGTTTTTGAGCTCCCTCCACCATATGCGGCGACCGCAGATTCTCCAGTCCGGCTCGGAAGTTTCAGCACCCGCCCTATAAGACGACACCCGGCGTATAAGACGACCCCCGACTTTTGAGAAGATTTTCCTGGGTTAAAAAGTAGTCTTATACGCCAGAAAATACAGTAATTTCCTCTCATCTCAGTCTGAGTTAGTAGCCCTTCTACTGTGGGACTAGAAGATGTATATTCCTACAGCACTGCATTGAACCCCCACCCCCCCCCCCCCCCCCCCGGGATGTACTTGAAATCTCACTGCTTAAATTTTTTGGGCTTTTAAAAAGTAGTTTTGGATGCTACATCTGATGTACAGGGGTAGGTCTGTCACACAGCAACACACTTTGTTTAAAAAAAAAAAAATTGATGGCAAGTTCAGGGACAGCTCTAGTACTTGAAATCTAGTCCATTTTAAAAAGTTTCAAGTGTGCCGTTCTAAAAGATACTCTTTGCATGCTATTTTCAACAATTCGCCCAAAGATAAGAGTACCAAGATGAAATAGTAATGACCATGTTAGTGTTGCTATATTTCACATCAAAGAAATGTGGTATCCAGTAATCTTTGAATAGTTAACTGCTCTTGTTCAATGATGCTGCTTCATTCTCTTCACAAAGCAACGTCCTTTGTCTAAACTAGAACTGTGTATTGTCACATTCTATTCCCCTCTGGTTTCAGGGGAACACTTCCTAGTAGGTAGCTGCTATAATAAAGAAATTTTGTACTAGTCATATAACTGTTTGGACAATACTTTGATGGCTGTTTTTGATGTGATCTAGACAAATATTCACACTGCAGAAAATGCAACCACAACTAGTATCTGTTTGATAATCAGAGCTAAGGATTGTATAGTCAGAGATTAAGCTGCTCTCCTCTTCCACTAGAGTTTCTAGGTTAGAGTTTAGGTTCACACGAACAGTAGAAACCTGCTCCGGGACTGCCACACATGGTCTCTTTTCTGTGAACAGACACCTTCAATGTCCAGGGCTGTCCTTCAGTAACTTATACTAAATTAAACTTTCTTTAATGATATGTAATGCAGTAAATATCCAACATTTCACAAAAGATGGGGGTTGCTGCACTCAAGTGCTTGAAACAGATTTAAGTTGATTCATTGGCTAACGTAATCCTTGAATGACCAAAATGGTTCTGGAATCACTCAGTCAAAACAAACACTAAAATATTTAGTAAAATTTATCAGTACTGGTCAAGTCATTCCCCCCCCCCCACCCCCCCAATCTGTTTTCATCCTAATTTCTGTGACTTTGTTTTGTGGTGGAGCCAGGTTGAGGAGCTGAAGGAAACTGTGAAAGAAGAGTTCATGCCTTGGGTTTCACAATATCTTGTGATGAAGAGAGTCAGTATTGAGCCAAATTTTCACAGCCTTTATTCAAATTTCCTTGACACTCTTAAGAATCCAGAGTTTAACAAGATGGTTCTGAATGAAACCTACAGAAATATCAAGGTGAGTAGTATGTTGCTTTTTCTTCTGACACTTAATTGCAGTTTTCAATAATAGACACTGCACTGCTATCCAAATATGGTGTGAAACTTCTAAGTTATCCATAATTTACCAAGTAGACAAACAGGTTTTTATCATAATTTGGGTTGGAAAAGTGCCTTGAGTACTGTAATTGGCCTTTAGATGGTCCTTTCTAAACCTTGTGTAGGTTTGGTATCTACCTGTGCTACTTGCATCTGGAGAATGATACCTACCAGAGCTTTGGAGCAGAGCCCAGAGCTGGAGCGCGGAGCCGCTCCAGAGCAGTAGAGCTGCAGGTTTTTGCCTGGAGCTGAAGCAGAGCTGGAGCACAGCTCCAAAACCCCACTAAAAACTTGTGAAAGATTAGAGGGGAAAATGTTTGCATTTGACAGCATTCCGTATAGGTACTTCTGTGTGTGGGAGGGGGAGTTTTTTATTTCAAACAGTAGCACAGGAAAGATTATTTCTTTAAAAGAAAATGGGGCTATAAAACCAACAGCTTGGGAGACTCCAGGGCAGGTGTAGTGTGTTCAACTGCTGTTTACTTGTTTCTCTATAGACTAGTTAACTGTTTTGATAACATACATACATCCAGCAAAATTTGAAAAATGCTTTCTGAAACATTTGTATTTAATCTTTATATTAAACCGGGTAGACAGTGTCCAAATGGTCATGATTTTAAAATCATAACTTTATAGAAAGGGGAACAATCCCTTAATTTTATTAGTTCATTTAAAGAGTACGTTTTTTGACAGGACTACTAAATACCAAAAAGTATGGTTCAGCAGACCTGGGGTAACTGAGCTTATGTCAGAAAATAGGATATCTATTAACATTTTTTGGCTGCTACTTATCTATTACGTTAGTTACAAACCTGTTTAGTATAACAACGCTTTAGGTTTAGATAACTAGGTTTTGAATCTGACAACTAAGACTTCAGTGTGTAAACTGACTGGCTTGATATCAGTGTGGTACCACTTTTTTCCCCCTCTATCAGTGACTTGTTAATTTTCAACTTCTTATAGTAACAGTCTTGCAGTTGGGATAGACTTTAAATACGTGTGCTTGCAGACTGTAGTGAATGGTCAGATGAAATACTGTATCTATTTGTACCAAGAATCAAAGTTGCAGATAGAGCCTTCTTGACTGCATATCCAAGAAAATGTTGACCAGTTAATAGATGTCTTATAGATGTCATTCATTCTAATAAATTGAAGAAATGAAATTGTCCTGTTAGAACTGACTAGTTCACTATGTAGAATTTGTGAAACAAAACACACTAGTGCCAGAATCCTTTTAAATAAGACATGCAGCGAGTGACATGATGAATCTAGCAAGCTTCTAATAAAATCTATGAATTTGGGGGTTTGGGGAATACCATATGCGTGTACAGTGCCCTACAAAACCATAGGGGTGTCAGTTCTTGATCCTACAGTTTACACCATTGAAGGACTTGTCTAAATGGCCAGAGTTCTGGCTGGTTTAAATTGTGATTAGAAATCAACTCACTTGTACTAGTGAAAAGGTTGTGTGGATGCTCTTGTTTTAAATCAGGCTTATTTTTGATTTAGCTTAAATTGATTGGTATATGTTGAAGCTAAACTTGATAGTCTTAAACAGAAGTAAGAAACCACTGCAAGCCTCTGTGTGGATAAACTGTACCCTTGTAAATTGGTGTAGACAACCCCCTGAATTAAATGGACAAAGCCACGCAGATACACCTCTACCCCGATATAGTTCAACCCGATATAACACACATTCAGATATAACGCGGTAAAGCAGTGCTCCGGGGGGGCGGGGCTGCACACTCCGTTGGGTCAAAGCAAGTTTGATATAACGTGGTTTAACGCAGTAAGATTCTTTTCTTTGGCTCCCGAGGACAGCATTATATCGGAGTAGAGGTGTACATAGTATACTGGCATACTGCTGGATAAACTTAATCTCAAGGCAATCCTGCTTTTAAAAATGTCATCTTCTGCAAAGTGTTTCATTGTTAATCCACAAGTCACATGCCTTAATTTTAAGGGCTTTAAATGATAGTGGCCATTTTTCTCAGAGGATTCTCAAGTGGAAAAAATTGCTTGGAAGGTGAAGGCAGTAGGAAAATACTGAAGGAGCACTTAAAGGCAGCTTGAAGGAAGCATAGTCTGTGTACTGCTTTGGCAACAGAAGTATGAGGGAGAACAAAAGAACGGCCATACAGGGTCAGACCAAAGATCTATCTAGCCCAGTATCCTTTCTTCTGATAGTGGCCAATGTCGGTGCTTCAGAGGGAGTGAACAGAACAGGGAATCAAGTGATCCATTCCCAGCTTCTGGCAAACAGGCTAGGAACACTATCCCTGCCCATCCTGGCCAATAGCCATTGACGGACCGATCCTCCATGAACTTATCTAGTTCCTTTTTGACCCCTGTTAGTCTTGGCCTTCACAGCATCCTCTACCAAGGATTGCCACAGTTTGTGTTGTCTGAAGAAATACTTCCTTTTGTTTTAAACCTGCTATCTATTAATTTCATTTGCTGACCCCTAGTTAGAAGGAAGTTAAAAATGAAAGTGGAAGTGCAGGCATGGGAAGATTAAATCCCAATTTTAACATAAGGAATTTTGTAGAAATGGCAAGGGGAAAATGAAAAACAGGAGTGAATTACCAGTATATATCAATTAGCACTATTTTTAAACCTGTGGATGGGATTTCTCTCCACTATAGGTTACGCTGTAGTGCAAAATAATTCCTTGGCACTCTTCTGAGCACAACTGACCACCTACCATTTGGTTGATGCTACTATAAGCTAAGGAACAGAACTACATGTTTAAAAGGTCTTCAGAGACCAGAACTGACTCGAACTATTTGGGAAACTAACTACTTATGCTTCACTGCTGATGGTTTACATGTCGTTATATGGGAGGAATGCAGTGTTTTTGTAGCTGTTTGGTCCCAGGATATGAGACACACAAGGTGGGTGAAGTAATACCCTTTTTATTGGATAGACTTCTGTTGGTGAGAGACAAGCTTTCGAGGGCTTACACAGGGCTTCTTCACAGCTAGGAAATGTGCTCAGTGTCACAGCTAAATATGAAGTGAAATAAATAGTTAATCATAAGAAGCTAAGGCACATTTCCAGGGGCCATTGAAGGTGGTATTAACAGGCCACTTCACCTTGAATGGTCTCTGGAAATGTTCATTAGCTACTTACACTAAACAATCCTTTCCACCTTGTATTTAGTGGTGACACCTAAGGGCTGGTCTACACTAGGCAGCTTAACTCAACCTAACTGCATTGCATCGACCTAGGTGCCAAAGTGTCTTCACTTAAACTTGTCTCCTCCAACAGAAGTGCCCCTCTATACTGATTTAGTAATACCACTCCCACCGTTGATGTAATTAGGTCAACAGAGTCAATGTAGATACTGCGTTGCTTATGTCCACTTGTTGTTGGCCTCCAGGAGCCGTCCCACAATGCCTCACACTGACACAACAGCTAGAAATCCCTCCTATCTAGCGAGACGGGGTGTGGGTGAGGTGATATCTATTTTCATTAGGCCAACTTCTGTTGGAGACGCGCAGAAGCTTCGAGCTTACAGAAAGCTCTTCAGGCCTGGGAAGAGTACTCGGGCTATGTCTACACTACAAAATTACATTGACTTAACTTATGTCAGCATAGCAACATTACAGTCAAACCACTTGTATGCACACTTGGCTCCTTGTAGTGTAGACATGGCCCGACTACTCTTCCCAGGCCTGAAGAGCTTTCTGTAAGCTCGAAGCTTGTGTGTCTCCAACAGAAGTTGACCTAATAAAAATAGATATCACCTCACTCATACTCCGTCTCACTAGATAGGAGGGATTTCTAGCTGTTGTGTGGAATTCTGGATTGCTGATTTTCAAGATACATAAGTGTGGTAGTCCTGGCATGGAGTTGTACTTTTCTGGATTTTGTCAGTTTACATTTTAAGGCTCCCTGAAGGAGAAGAACTTATTGTAGTTCTCCTTACAGGCTAATAGGGGACTGTTCCTAGAAACTTGACAAACCATAGTTTCAGTGTATTAAAGTCAAAGGACTGTCTCCTTCATGGTTAAAGTGCAGCTAAATACTTCAGTGTTCTAGAACTCAAGACTTTCTAAAGTCAGTGTGTATTAAATGCTTAAATTGGCTTTGGATGTTTATCTCATAGTTTTGTCTAAGTTGTTCTCCTTTTTAATCATCCGTTAGGTGCTACTGACATCAGATAAAGCTGCGGCCAACTTCTCTGACCGTTCCCTTCTGAAGAACCTTGGCCACTGGCTGGGAATGATCACGTTGGCTAAAAATAAACCCATCTTGCACACGGTGAGCTCACATTTAATCTGTCCCAAAAACCTGTTAAGCTTGTGACAGATTTGAAGTCAAGAAATTCAGCTGAACTTTAGCCTGGAACCTCTTACCTTTTGTACAATAAGCTTGCTGAAGTACAACAATCTGATTCTGTGGTTTAAAAGTCTTATGAACGTTTTAATACCTTATTTATCAAAGGTTCCGAAATCCATACTTTTGCGAGATTTAAGTAACTTCGTCCCCATAAATCCACATATTAGGTACATTTTGAAATGTTTACAATTTTGTGTGCAAAGTAATTACGTCCCAGAAAAAGTAGCAGCTCCATAAAATTCTAAGGCTGTTTTGATTCAGCAAATGTCAATGCTATCATGAAACTGTAGCCCTACAAGAAATAGGAGTGTGAATCTTGCCCCACACCCAAGTTTAATTGACACATTTTTGTGTTTTAGGATTTGGATGTGAAATCGTTACTTCTGGAGGCTTATGTTAAGGGGCAACAGGAGTTGCTTTATGTAGTACCATTTGTTGCCAAAGTCTTAGAATCCAGTGTCAGAAGTGTGGTAAGTGAACTCAAATCTGCTAACTGAGACGTAACTATTGAAGTGGCTCTCCAAACTAACTAGCAAATAAATATTGTAATGTAACAAATGTAAACTAACTGGATTTTTTTAAACTATTCATTCATAAATATCTTATGTCAGGTGATTGGGAAGGAAATGCATGGAAACAAGGTGTGTAAAAAGATTGTGACCTGGGGAAAAGGGAAAAGAGATCTTGTAGATGTTGCACTTTTTTGTTCTGGAAGAATGGTTTGGTTGGAATGTGCTTAAACAGCTGTACATTGTTCCTCGGTTTGCCCACAAATGGGAAAGTCCCAGAGCCCAGTTTTCTTCTAAACCTCATTAGCTTTGTGTCCCTTTCTCCTTCCTGGATCAGCTTTTCTGTCTCCCCAGTTCTACTTCTGCAATGGCACTGATCTGGCAAATGAAAACCCCAATGAACTGGCTCCTTCTAATGTTCCAGTTTGGAATTAACTTCTCATTAAATTTTCTTTAATGCTAACCTGAGCTCCCGTCCCCCCCCATACTGCTGGGGTAGGATATTGCTGTACTCTACATAAACACCATTATTGAAAAATGTCATCACTCTTTCACAGCCATACTAACAGCAATTTGCATTTGTGTTTTATGGTTTTAAAGTACACTTGTGCTGAGTTTTAATTTACACCTTTTGGAAAGGAATTGCTTTGTCTGACACACTTCTCTCCAATTCTCTGGTAGGTTTTCAGGCCTCCAAACCCCTGGACAATGGCAATCATGAACGTTTTAGCTGAGCTGCATCAAGAACATGACTTAAAAGTAAGTTGCTTTTAACTTTTTTTCTACACTTACTGAACATTAATGGATTTTCTTGATTGATCAGCTTAGCAAAATGTAATGCAGGAATACTGTTGGACTTCCAAACTTCAGTCCTCAACTCCATTTTTAAAGTATTGCTGAATTTAGATGCCTCATTTAGTCATGGTGCTAACTTTGGTGCTTCTAGACAGTCCCCTTGCAGAATATTGGTCTAATGCCTAGAGTCTTAAGATATGAGAGGTAGAATGGGAAACAGAGGGGTTCCCTTATTAGTGTAACCTAAAATGATCATACTGGAATTTTGTGCAGCTAAATCTGAAATTTGAGATTGAGGTGCTCTGCAAGAACCTTGCACTAGACATCAATGAGCTGAAACCTGGAAACCTCCTGAAAGACAAGGATCGGTTGAAAAATTTGGATGAACAGCTGTCTGCTCCAAAGAAGGATGTAAAACAGCCGGAGGAGCTACCACCAATCACAACAACCAGTAAGTAGTTGAAGTTTCAGCTGTATTGCAAAAATACAATCTGCTGCTTTTGAAGTTAAAGTGAGGCTTGCTAAATTACTTATAGCAGCAGTTTTTAGTGAGAGTTTATATTTGGCGAGAGCCCAGAATTTGGAGAAGGAATTGATTAGAAAGCTTCTAGACATGTTTGCATGTACCAAAAACGGAATCCTTCCTGCATTGTCAGATATCACTTAGAGGACAAATAAGGCTCCCGTATTTGTCATGCTGTTTGCCGGGGGGGGGAAGGATAGCTCAGTGGTTTGAGCATTGGCCTGCTAAACCCAGGGTTGTGAATTCAATCCTTGAGGGGGCCACTTAGGGATCTGGGGCAGAAATCAGTACTTGGTCCTGCTAGTGAAGGCAGGGGGCTGGACTCAATGACCTTTCAAGGTCCCTTCCAGTTCTAGGAGATAGGATATCTCCATTAACTTATAAGAATGGCGCACTCAATTTTTTTACAAGGATATGTTGTTTAGCCTATTTCCCCAATCTGAAGGACCAGTGGACTGCTTTTCATCTGGTCCCTATCCTTTGACCTATCTGACTTGGATGGCCCTACCAGGAGGTAAAACTCCCACTGGTAGAGCGCTTGAGTCATTCACATGTCAAGGTGCAGTCCCCAGCGAAGGATGTACCAAAACTGTCCGTATACTCAGTGTCTGTACACACAGTGGCTTTAAACTAAAAAGCAGGATAGTGAGGATTACTTATTGAGCTGCAGGATTGTTGTTAAACTCCTCGTATGTGTAATAGCATAAGCTACACAGGACTACTTACTTTATCTCACAAAAGAATCTGATGTAGTGGGGCTTGAATGAAAAATGTACAATTACAAAGTCTCAGTGCTTGAACACAGACTGGGACATCAATGAAGTGAGAAGCCTAAACTATTGAAAAAGGCAAGTAATTTAGTCTAAAGAAATGAGTGGAAATGATGCCGTGGACTGTTCTTACATGGAAAACCTGTAAATACTGAATGCTGGGGGGAGGGTGGCAAGATGCACTTGCAGAAAGGCAGCCAAGGATTGCTATAATTGTGCATGACACAGTAAATAATGCTGTCTTTCTACAAACTAAGGTGGAGAGATGGTGTAAGCTGTTACTGGCTTATCACCCTGCTTTTTCAGAAGCTTTGCAATTAAATGGTAAAAATTTTTCAAATGATGTACTCGCCAAGTGTATGAGGCAAACATAGAATTTTAGTTTCTAGTGAATTAGTTTTGCGTAAAGAAGCAACTCTAAAGAATTCTTACAACTTCTGTGTTATACAGCTGCTTCTACAACCCCAGCTACTAACACCACTTGTACAGCATCCGTTCCTCCACAACCTCAGTACAGTTACCATGACATCAACGTCTACTCTCTGGGAGGGCTGGCTCCGCACATTACTCTAAATCCGACTGTAAGTACTAGAGCTCATTGTGGTTTGTTACAGAAAGTTTTTGTAGTCCCAGAATAGACAATGGCCTGCAGGGGCTCACTTTCACCAAAAAGCACTCTTCTGAAATTGAGGAACTAGTTAATGTTGACTGGAGTTAAGCACAATGTATACAGGTGGTCTGCTCTTTCACACAAGTATGTCAGTCCTCCTATATCCTGCCAGAACTGTTTCTGCACTAAGCTACTCCTATGAGTGGTGTCAAATTGCCTTGAAACTTTTGTAGCCTACAGGACTAACGTGTGTGTGTGTGTGTGTGTGTGTGTGTGGAAAATTTTTTTATTTATTGTAATAGGTGTATAGATATATATTTAAAGTAAGTTTGGCTGTAATGCAAGAGACCTACAGGCCATATCCTGTATGTTAAGCTAAAGCAAAGTTAGCATGTCTATATTTAGACCTTTTACTCAGAAAGCAAAGTTGACCTATTGCTTGTTATCTAAATAGATGAGTACCCATGCCTATGTCTGACCCATTATCTAGACCAATAGACAATGGAGAATGGCATAGGGGGGTTTTCAGTGTTGTACCCACAGACTTAACAAGTACGCCACAAGAGACTGATGTGCATACATACCAGTCATCAATACGCACATACATACTAGCCTATGGGGTAAGTGTACCCTAACATTCCTGTAGGTGAGGAATGAAATTTGTGCATAAGAGGAAGGATTTCCAGCATTTGCCCTATAAGAGGTAACCCAGCTCAATAGAGTACTCCAGTTCTCACTCACTTCCTCCACTCTATCTATTCTATCTACCATGACTGCTACTATTAGTAGGCTATACTTGTTCTTCTTAGCCTAGTTCCTTTGAAACTTAAAGTTTAAGCTTGGTTTCCCTAAGTTTTATTCTTTGTTAGGTTTTGGTTTAAGTTAGTAAAGTAAACCCTAGTCAGTTTTGATTGCTCTTAGCATTTTCTAAGCACTGCATCCCTGAATCAAGAATTGAGAAACCTGAACCACAAGGCTGTTCCTGTGTCTCTTGCCACCAGGTACCAAGGAAGGGTGTCGTATGTTAACCAAAGCTTTGTTGCATATAATACTATATTATCATCTGTAGCTTTTGAATAGCAGTAATGCAATGGTAACTTTGTAACTCTGGGTATCTTACCATTTACTTACTATTAATTTTAATAAGTCTTTAAGGCTATATCTCTCAGTGTGAGCTTCCTTTCATACCCCCGCGGGTCCTTTATAAATTCTGTGGAGCCTGATTCAGGACAAGAATTTTTATCTTCTGATCAAACAGATTGGTGAGCTTAAAACCCATAGTAATTAATATTAATACTTATTAATATTGTTAAAATCAAATAAAATTAAAGTAATAAACTAAATTCCCATATTCAAATTAATATTATCAGTACACCCAAATCAGGCTACGCTTTTTAGGCTAGCATCTACTAGAAACCAGAATGAGACCCACCCATCTGTACCTTGTGACTTGAACCAAATTTGAAATGGATTTTGTAGTAAGGGAAGTGCAGTTGGCACCTCCGCATCTACTGGAGTAAGTCTAATCTGTGGTAAAGAGATTCAGTTTTTTACTTCTGAATGCCTGGTTGCTCTTCAGTTCCAGGTAGCAGCAGTAACTAAGAATGCTTTTGTTATTCGCTAGTAGTTACTGTCTAACCTTGCTAATGTAGAAGAGATGACATTTTTATCCACCACCAGGAACGACTATTGCAATAGGCTATATTTTATCCCATCCTTAAAGATCCTTTCAAAACTTCTGCCTCAGTAGAATGCAGTCAATTGGAGTAAACATAATTTACAGAAGTACACAAAGCACAGGTTTGGCTAAATTTTTTTAGGTACAGTTTGAGTTCCTTTAATGTAGAAAGTCAGTATAGTTTAGGATGGATTGATTGCATAAAAACCACGTTACTACTGTTATGACAACTGAGATCAGCTGAGGCTGCTTAGCTGACTCGAACTGCACCCTGCTTCTAGTCAAGAATGAACATGTTGGGGTCTGTGAGCATAGAATTTACTCCATCAGGATGCTAACTTTCACTGATGTGCAGAATCAGTCTCTTCAGCCAAACCTCTGTGGCATGGGTCAAAACTAAAATGTTCTGTGTTGAGTTAGAAGTGATATTTTTCTGTTGTCCACCAAATTTCTGTGGCATTTGGTGAACTAAATAGTTACCTAAACAATTGTCTGTAGGAGTACCTCAATGCTAAGTCTTGAATAGATGCTTTCCCTGTACCTATCTGTGTGCACTAAACGAGAATTTAGAATGCTGGTATTGAATACTTAATTTCATGTAATTTTCATCTGTATGTGAAGCTCTGCTTGAGAGGTTTAGTATTTTAAACTAACTGGTGGTGATGTCATGAATGAGGAGTGGACACCTGAACTTTTTTCAGTTAACCTACGGTAAATTTTGGTTGTTTCACTTCTCTCAATTCCAAGGAGGAAGTTTTTTTTTGTAACATCTTGTTTTAAGATTCCAACTTTATTTTAAATTCCTTCAAGGGATGCCCTTTTGCAAGGTAAAACTGCAGCTTTTGTAGTTTTGCTGCCCTATCTCCTATATACCTTCCAGTTTTTGCCTCTTACCCTTTTTAATTGGCTTTCTGTTCATTTCCAGATTTTTTCGCTAGTTCTTTTTGAAAGGATTACTTCTGTTCTCTTGTAGCCAAAAGCACTCTGCTGCCAGTGCTGTCAAACAAGTATCTGTTGGCTGGCTGAGGAGTGTCTTGTGAGCGAAAAGCTGTAATTCACAGTTAAAGCTGCTAATGTTTCTTGGCAATCCACATTTGATTTTTTTTTTTAAACAGAACTGCGATTTTACTATTTTTAAAAGTAGATGTAGGAGTACTTGTTCTTTGACTTTGGTTTGACCCTTCTGTTGCCTAATCACTTAAAGTTGTTTTAATTTTCCCCTATAGATTCCACTGTTCCAGGCCCACCCCCAGCTAAAGCAGTGTGTGCGTCAAGCTATAGAGCGTGCAGTGCAGGAGCTTGTCCATCCAGTGGTAGACCGGTCCATTAAGATTGCCATGACTACCTGTGAACAGATAGTCAGAAAGGACTTTGCACTGGATTCAGAGGAGTCACGCATGCGTGTAGCGGCACACCACATGATGCGGAACCTGACTGCTGGTATGGCCATGATTACCTGCAGGGAACCTCTGATGATGAGCATTGCTACCAACTTGAAGAACAGTTTTGCTACTGCACTGCGGGTAAGAGGGTGCAACTTCATTGAAGTCAATGCTAATGAGTGGAGTTCCTAATTAATTGCATTGCCATAAACTGAGTACTTGTCTATTGGAGTTACCTGGAATCATGAATATGGGGGTAGAGGATCCCAGGGACAAGAAATCTTTGTATGATTTGGTGTGACAATATGGTTAGCTGAAGCGGAACTAAGTTTGCCTTAAAATAGTAGAGGAGTTGTTAGCCTTCAGTCTTTACAGACCGTTGAGATGCATCTTCTGGTGTCTTTGTATCATACTTCATAGAACCAAAACTTCCTGATTGCCTTCACCTTTCCTGTACTTGGAGTGCATGGGCCTGTTACCTTTAAAATAGAATCCAAAAGCAATGGGAGATCAGCCCTTGGTACTGAAAATTAAATTTCCTGGCAAAATAGACAAGTTTCTTTGTATATGTGTATATATGCTTCAGACCATCTATTCCATTCACTTAATTGTTCCGTTAGCAAGTATAAAATTGAGAGATTATTCTGTACAATTAAACTGCTTGATTTATTGGCTTTTCTAGAGGCTATTGTCAAGTCTTCTAACACGTTATTTTAAAGCTTCCCCTGTGACTTTCCTCCATTGGCTAAACTAATGTAAAGATAATACAATTTTTGTTTTAAACAATTTATGAACTGCCAGCCCTTAACAAATTGTTTAGTAGATCATTATCCAGAAAACTTTCCATACTCACCACCAGCACTCAAGTATATGAACCATTTTGGGTAGATATGAGGGTTGAAGCATCATGGAAGTTCAAGGTATAGCTGTTTTGAGGGGTAAAATTAGGGCTCCAGAAGAAATTGGTTTACATCTTGGTTAAGGGCAAACCCTTCCCCTTTTTTCTATGGCTGAGAGGGGTCATGTTGTAATGGACTGACTCCATTGCATGGTAATGGGCTCAAGGCAAGATTTTGAGGATTGCAGGGAATATGAAAGGGTTAGTAACGCTGACACCCAGCTCTCATCACATTTGACCTCTTGGGTGCAATGATATAGATTGAAGACCAGGATGAGTCACTTGGCTGAGGCTCTTGCCATAGAGAAGAATGATGGTAGCTGGAGGGGGAGCAACAAGCCACACCAGTTCATGTTGCGCCTCTGCTGAGAGAGGATTTCTCCTATTGATAGCATAGCTTCACAACTTAAACAACAAGGAGTCTGGTGGCACCTTAAAGACTAACAGATATATTTGGGCATAAGCTTTCGTGAGTAAAAACCTCACTTCTTCCTCACTTCTTCGGATGAAGAAGAAGTGAGGTTTTTACTCACGAAAGCTTATGCCCAAATATATCTGTTAGTCTTTAAGGTGCCACCAGACTCCTTGTTGTTTTTGTAGATACAGACTAACACGGCTACCCCCTGATACTTCACAACTTAAGATTCTTATTTAGCTGCAAAGATGTTCAAGCAGTAACCTGTCTGCCTGGCAAGGATGAACTGTGTAATCACTTCTTGGGTGCTATAGTTACCCATATCTCTGCCATCCTGATAGACTAATTTACTGTAATGCACTTTCCTTGAGGCTATTTCTTGAGACCTGGAAGCCTAAAGTAGTACCAAATATAACTGCCTTCTTAATGATCAGAGCTTCATGTTGAGAACATTCAAAACCAGTGCTGCCTGTTGGTTTGTAAGTGGTAGTTATGGGGGAGGTGTGTGAGAATTTCTAAATCGTTGCATATAGGGGCCTGGTAATCTCAGACCACTGCTCCATGCAGTAGCTCAGCATTTAAGACCAGAGGTGCTTGAGCCCCTGGTTTAATTTGAGGGAACTGCTGGCACAGCTGCTTGACTCTGGAACTCCCCAATTCATCTGCGAGGGCTGAGGGGCATAGAGTGTAGATCAGACCTTTTGTTGCAGTGGGTGACTGAGGCATTAGTCAATTATTTGTAATTGTCTTGATATGGTTTAAGCACTCAAAGCAATGGATGGAGGCTTCTACCTATCAGAATAATCTGTTAAAATATACTAATTTAGACTACTGCCTTGTATTCTTCCATTTCTGTTCTAACACAGCTTTAGCAGCTGAGATCTCATCAACTGATGGCATTGATGATAAAACACTCAGTGTAACTAGAAAAGCTTAGTGCATATCTACCATTGCAAATTTCTAGTCCTGGCAGCTCATGAAACTGTGAATAGGGTTCTCATTGTAGCACTGTCTTGTTGATGATGCATCCAGGACTGGATAGCAAATTTATAGCTAGTGTACTGTTTGACCTGTTGTCTCCTTCTTTACTTACAGTACTATAATGGATTTTTATTTTGTTCTCTTCAAACGAACAGTGACGACATCTTAGGATCACACTGTCACCAAAATGCAGTCTGAATGTAGATCAAATGTTGATCTAAGATGCTTGATCCTGTAAATCATTTGACGGATTTTTTTGTTTCCATTTCAGCAGTATGTGTAGAAACCCTGTTGCCAGGCCAAGGAGGACTGCGCAATCCTCTTTTAGGGTATTCAGACTAAACCAGGAAAGCGTTTTCAAAAATTTGTTGCTTTAGTTCTCTAACTAAAACAGAGTGAATACCCCTTTTGGCCTGGCATTTGTAGTTCAAAGGAATTTTTTGTCAGTCCATTGCAAACAACATTTTGCTTCATCATAAATTGGCTTGAAGTGGCTCTGTGGAGGTAGGTAGGCATAGCACAGGATGTGTGCTATGCCCCAGCTTTTAAACAGTCCTTTGGAGGAATCCTTTCAGTGTGCCAGATCCCCAAGGGGTCCCATGCTTAAAGGTAAGCCAGATGGCTTCAGCATCTCGAGACAGCCTCTGGGCTCCAGCACTCCTGTTTCACTCCATGAACTCTGTCCAGCAAGTGCAAATAAGACTTCTGTTCCTAGACTTCTTTGCCTTCTTCAGGGATTAGTGCACCTCAGCAAGTATTTGTAGTGATACCAGGCAGCCTTTTCAAAACAGTAGGGTTTATTAGTCAACTGGAACACAGCATTGGGAACGTTCTCAAGATAGCCTAAAGTAAAGGTGAAGACAATTCTGATTGGCCAACATCAGGGTTGTACCCAGCCAAGCTACTGAAGAATCCATTTTGGCTCTCTCCCCCTCTTGGCCTCTTTGACAGTCCTGGGTGAGATCCCTGTGTCTCTCAAAAAGCTGTTGCTTCTCCTAGCCTCTGGTCAGCTCTCGATCCATTGTCTTGGTCCTCTTGCAGGACCCCTGCTCAATTTACATGTTCTGCCTGCCACAGTTTCCTACTGTTAGGTATCAGTTGTCCAGTTCTTGGGGCTCCCCGGTCTTTCTAGATTCTCCACTATTATGGGCATTTTCAGCCAGTCCTTCACCCATTTATACCTCTAGAGTCACATGACCTAAACACCACTTAACTCCTGCTTTACTCCAGGAGCAGCATTTTAACCCTTCTACTCTCACTAGGTAGCAATCCGTAGTCAAATAAATCACCTGCCATACATATCATTCATAAAAATATTACAGAAAATTCCCACTTCATCACAGAGGGAGTGAGAGCTTCTGTGCTTTGATTTCAGACAAGATGCATTGTTAAAGGTAGAGAAACTTCACACAAAGGGTTGTGACGGGCTGTTGTCTTGTACAGCACCAGGCAGTGTCAGTCAGCTTTTAAATGTATAGCAAAATCTCCCGTGACAGCAAGTGGTCCTTGTGATTCTTCAAGTGCTGGTCCCTATGGGCATTTGCTGTGGGTTCACATGAGTTCTGGTCATCTGAGACCAGAAGATTCTTCAGTGCAGTGTCTGTTGGTCACTGCCACTATACCTTCCATGCTCTGAATTGAGGGCATGAGGGGTGGCATGGATTGACCGCCTCTCTAGTTCCTTTCTACCACTTTGAGTCTGCGACTGAACCCTTCTGTGACTGCTGCCTTCTCAGCATTGAACTGGCCCTGTAAATAATCTTTGTAAGTAGCTTATCTTAGATATTTAGCTTAGTAAGCCTAGTTGGATAATTCAGGGCGGTCCCCCAGTGCCTACTTTTCCAGGCATTAAGGATAGCCAAGATTCCAGGCTTCCGGCCCTGCGTGGCTTTTTTTTCCAGGTCTTCCCAGTTAGTGACCCACTCGAGAGCTGCCTGTGCTGCATCAGGGGATTGCACCTTCCTTCAAAGTGTGACTGCCATTACTTCCCCCTCATACTAGGCATTCTCAGTAGTTGAGGCTCGTACACAATTAAAGGAACGCTCCATGAGGTCCCAATGTGATCCTGGATCCTCCTCCTCCCTATCTTGTCAACCTGAGCCTCTGGGTAGTGCCATTCTGGTACCAGCGTGCTCTAGCTCAGAATCCTCTCCCTCTTGGCCCCAAGTGAGATGCTGTGCCCAGGGCTGGGCGCACCAAGAGCTCATGGGGAACAGCACCACTGCTGTTGGGAAGCGCTACTGCTCCAAAACTCTCTGAAAGGACAGGACTGAGCCCTGCACCACACATGGATAGAGGGAGTGTTCATCCTCGGAACACACCATAAGAAAATTGCTGTGCCAAAACTCGCACCAGTGGATCCACCTGTACCCAAGACTCTCTCCAGCTCTCCTTCTGTTAGGCCAGTGGTTCTCAAACTCTTGTATTGGTGACTCCTTTCACACAGCAAGCCTGAGTGCGCCCCCCCCCCCCCCCGGCCAATAAAACCACCTTTTTAATATTTAACATTATTATAAATGCTGGAGGTGAAGCGGGGCTTGGGGTGGAGCTTGGCAGCTCGCGATCACCCATGTAATAACCTCGCGACCTCCTGAGGGGTCCTGACCCCCAGTTTGAGACCCACTGTATTAGGCCTTAATATGCTCTTCCCGAGGACCTGGCAATTTTACACTGATCCCGAGTTGCTGATCCTTTCAGACCAGATAGTATCGAGGGACATCCCTAAATCATTAGCACATCATTTGCCAGTCCCAAGCCCCAGCCATGCTGTGGGCACTTGGACGCTGTCAGTGCACTATTAGCTGATTACTCTGGCAGTTTGGGTGGTTGCAAGATGCACACAGTACCTCTGGCTCCGCCAATAGTTGGATAATAGTAGTCTCCTATTTCTCAGATGAGCACAAAGGGATACCAGTGATTCCCCTGGGTGCTTGGAGTCCAGACATCAGCCTAGACAGAGCTTCCAGAGGGTCCTAGCTGCCTTCACCCCCTCGTGATCTGCAATGTTGGGCTAGTGACCAGTAGTACCCTCCTTGGGAACTGATCTGTATCCTTATGATTCCACCATTTGGGCTCCTTAGGTCCGGACTTTTGAGTCCCTGTCTGAGGGCACTGGGACGTGATCTTTGACACTGGTGCCCAGAGAGGAGCCTTAGTCCTCCCCAGATTGTTTTGTTGAGCAGGAACAGCCAGTACAGCTGGACCTGTCGGCAGCACTTTCTTCCTCTCCAGATGAGGTGGTGGCATTGGCCTCTCCCTCGCAACTGGATGATCATAGGCAGTATCAGGACCTATTGCGGAGGATCACAGACTCTCCAGAACCCACTAGAAAAGGTTCAAGATCTTACTTGTAAACTCCTGGATAGTCTCCAGACTGCAGCTCCTTCCGAATTGGCACTCCCTACAAATGAGGCCTGATTGGAACCCACTAAGATGTGTTGGCACATACCAGCTAACTGTGCCTCAACCTCATTTTGTTCTTTCCAAGGGGGCGGGATATTTGTTTTCCTACCCTACCCAAGCTCCAGGCAGTCAGGGAGCAAACAGGATGCACTAGCATAGGTCCACCCCTTTGGACAAAGATGCAAGGAGACTGGATCTCTTTGGCAAAAGAACTCTTCATCAGACAGCTTACTGTTCTGCATAGCAAATGTTCAGACATTAATGTCCAAATAAAATATTAATTACAATAAACTATCAGAATTAGCTTGCTAATAAGCTAACACAGAAATGTAGGCCCCAGTTCTAGGCCATCCTGGACAAAGGGAGATTAGTTGCCAGATCATCTCTCCGGGCATCACCCGATGCAGTGGACTTGGCTTTCTACCCAATGGTCACCAGTGGTTGAGGCAAGCTTCTTGGTTGCAGTTCTCAGAATTCCCAAGGCGATCCGAGGAATAGTAGAGGATCTCCCCTTCAAGGGTAACAACCTATTTAGTGGGAAGACAGATGAGTAGCTTCACTCCCTCAAGGACTCACGCCATCCTCTGCTCTTCGAGGATATATATCCCGGCACTCCATAGGAAATGTTGCGGGCTGTCTTCTCATCAGTACCACCCAGCCCTATAGCCTGTGAGCCCCCTAGGAAGCACTAGAGGATATAGCAGAACAAAAGCTACAACCACTGCCTTCCCCTCTTCAGTCTCACCTGCCTCCCAGGAAGGCAGTTACCACTACCCCCTTAGATGGCTTCCTGACACATTTCTCCTAATGTGGCAGCATATCGCATTAGACAGATTACTGTTAGATGTTATATCAACTGGCTACCTGATAGAATTCCTTGCTGCCCCTTCTCCAAACCTCCCTCCCCATCTCTCTTCAAGGACACCCTCTCATGAGAGCATTCTCCGACAAGTGGACTCCCTAATCCAGTTAGAGGCAGGAGAGCCTGTACCACCCCCACATAGGGGGAAGAGCTTTTATTTCAAACATTTCCTCATCCCTAAAAAGCAGGGGGGCTGGGGAGCCATCCTGGACCTTGCAGCTAAATTCTTCTTTCATCATTCAAAATTTAGGATGACTACACTGGCCACTGTAATCCCCTCCCTGAGCAAAGGCATTTGGTATGTGCCTCTTGATCTGAAGGATGCCTATATTCAGGTAGACCTTCACCCTGCACACAAGAACTTCCTGTGCTTTAGTGGGCTTAGAGCACTTTCAACAGCGTGCCCATTCAGCCTCTTGATAGCCCTAAGGGTTTTTATGAAGGTACTGTCCATGGTAGCAGTGGATATGTGCTGACAAGGCAGCCTAATATTTCCCTACCTAAGTGATTGGCTGCTCATGGGACAGTCATATGAGAAAGCACAAGTGCCAGTTGCCTCCTTACTCAGCCTCTTTCCTTCCTTGGGATTTCAGGTAAATCCAGAAAAGTCTCCTTTAATCCCTGCACAAGTTATAGAATTTGTAAGAGCAATCCTGAATGTCCAAGCAGCCAAAGCTTGCTTACCTTGGGACAGAGGCCCAACTTTGGCTCAGCCCCCAGATGACGGTCCAATTCTACCTGGTCCTGGTATGCTATATGGCCTCATGCACCTACATGACCCCCTTTGCAAGGCTTCACTTATGGTGTCATCAGGCATGGTTGCAGACAGTCCACGCTTCGAGCAGGGTGTCCCTGGACAAATGAGTCTTGCTTCCGCCAAGCATCTGGCTATCACTCACCTGATCGGAAATGAAGGGCAGTGTCTGTGTAGGGGTTCACTTTGTTCTAACATCACTCATTACAGATGTCTCCCTGATGAGCTAGGGAACACACAGGATGACCAAACTGATCAGGGTCTCCAAACTCTGCGATAGTCCCGATTACATATCAGTCTTCTCAAGCTTCAGGCAATGCATAAAGTGTGCAAGATATTCCTACCCTTCATATGGTCCATGTGTGTCCAGATCAGGTGGAACAACATGACTGTTTTTATATAATAAACAAAGGGGAGTGAATTCTGCCCCACTCTGCCAGGAGGCAATCAAGCTCTGGAACTGTTGCATCACGAGTGGGAGCTGCACTCTTCAGGAGTGTTGTATAATTTTCAGCAGTAGGGATTCCCATCCTGGGACCTCTTTGCAACCCAAAGAAATACTTATGCAACCTATTGCTCTCAAGCTGCCCAGGGGCACAATTCCAGAGGGGATGCCTTCCTGGTACAGTGGTTGGACTCAGGAAAATCAGGCAGGAAAAGGCAACAATAATCTTGGTGGTGGCCAAGCCAGTTCTAGTTCACTACTGTCCTACAGATGACCTCTTGCCCATACATGCACCTAGTGCCTCAGAACAGAAACATCCATCTCAGCCCAGCCTCTGTCCATCTAGTAGTCTGGTTTTTGTACGTACAACAAATTTTTAGAGAGCATGTTCACAAGTACAGTCCATCCTCCGTGACAGCAGGAAACGCTCAACAAGGAAGGGCTATGCCGCCATGTGGAATGATTTTTCCATTTGGTATCAGCAGCCTCACTTATCTCCTGTGAGGAGTCTGCGGTGCCTCTTATCCTGGTGTATCTTCTCTCCTTGAAGGCATTGGCTGTCCATTAGTCCATTATTTAGCAGCTATTAATGCCTTTCCTGCTTCAGTGGACTACTGCTTGGTTTTCATTATCCCACAACTGTGAAATTCCTGAAAGACATTAGAACATTCTCCCCAGTATTAAAACCTGGTGCTGTTGGCACATATTGAATCTTCAGTTTGAACCCCTTCTCAGAGATTTGCAGGGCAGCATCTTGGGGCTCCATTCACACTTTTAGTAAGCATTTTTGTCCTAGTGCAAGCTTCTTCCAAGGATGCTTCCTTTGTTTCAGCATTCCCACAATTGTGGTGTGGGAAATTTTCCTCAAACCCTCCTCTGTGAGCACTGTTTGGGAGTTCACCCACAGTGCCGGCCCAGCATGTGAAGGAAGGAAGGTTACTGCTCTTATTGTAATCGTAGTTCTTAAAGATGTGTGGTCCCTGTGGGTATTCACATCCCATCCTCCTTTTCCCTCTGCTCAGATTCTCACTTGATTCATGCTAGAGTAGGAACTGGAGAGGCAGTTGGTCTGCACCACCCTTTAAACCCTCGGTTCAGAGCTTGAGGTGTAGGGCATAGGTGCGGGCCAACTGAATACTCTTCCGGTCTTAAATGCATAGAGCGTATGCCCGTGTACAGTGTGTCCCATGGGGACCACACATCTTGAAGATCTCCAGTTACTATAAGGTAAGTGATCTTCCTTTTTTTGACCGTCTAGCCTTCTTAAAGGTGAGATCATCAACTTCTGTAGACTTGAGTCATAGAAAATTGGATATGATGCAAACATCCACCTTGAGTTTCATGCTTAAAATAGATGCATTGGATTTTTGCCTGCAGATGCTGACAACTCCCTTTTTGGGAGACTAACTACGTCAATCATGGCTAAAGCTATGATTATCAAAATAACATGAGCTGGAAAAAAGGATTAATAATCTCAGAATTTGTGGCAGTTTCCCAAAGAGTCAGAAGCAGGTAAATCTCTGTGTTTACATGGTTTTCTGAATTAAGGGACAGCCAAGGATTATTTCAGTTTTGCAGAGGCTTACTGCTTATGCGACACTTTTGTACTATCCTTGTTTGTAGAAATCTAAAAACAGCAGGGATTTCTCTACCCTTGAAGCTACAGGGTATTAAAGTAGAATTTTCCTGGATTACAAACTAGCGTTACTGTAAAGTTACGCTGTTAAAAAGATAATGCTGCAGAGAAAAAGGTACTGCAGAAGGTGAACCTTAAATCAGTTGTTAAATCCAGCTTGTGTCCCTAGAATGGGTTAATACCAATTTTAATATCTACAAGAGGCAATCTGGTTTTCAGAAAATGGTAAAAAAGGAGTAGTCTCTGATTGGGGGAGGGAAGACTAATGGTTCTGATAGCTTTGACATCTTGTGTGTGCTCCTAAAACACTGTTTCAAAATGTCTGGATTCATAATGCCTTTTCCTGTCTTCCTTGTCTGTCTGAATGTAGCATAGATTGTGCTGTTGCTGCACACTTCCCTTTGTAAATGCTAAGAGAAAAATACTGGCATTCTAGTTAAGGCTATATTGTATACGAAAATTTGACTGAACCATATTGACATGGCTTTCTGAGGTACTGGGCATCCACATCCTATTACTGCCAAGCAAGTTCTGTACCCCTGAAAATAGGTCTGTTTGACCTGTAGTTCCCATCAGGACTCATTTCCTAAAGTAGAGCAGTGGTCACATAGTCTTTCTGGAGATGGAAGCCGTTGACAGATTTACTTGGAAGACGTTTTTAGGGTCAGTGTTTACATGCCATTGGAATAAATAGAGCAACTTACTCTGCTAGCTGCAGATGACTTTTCTTAGTTTGTGTGGGCCATAGACTGTTTAACATGAAGCTTGTTTTCTCCTGCATAGGAACCGACTGCTCTGTCAGCCTAGTACTGATGGGCTTTCTTCCTTAATTCCGCACACTGGAGGTACAGGAGATCCCTCTTGATTTTATTTCTTGATCAAGTTGCTTGTTAGCTCCCCTACCTGCATGGTTTACTGAAAGTTTTGATATCAAATATAAAACATAAAGCATTTAACTTCATGCAAAGTGACTCGTGTTCATGAGAACATCCCTGTTTGATACTGGCATTATGTATAGTCAGTGGCTCAGATTTCAAGATTAACTGATGCATTTTACAGTGGAAACTTACAGCCTTCATTAATATACTGTTTTTTAATAGGCAGCATCCCCACAGCAGAGGGAGATGATGGAGCAGGCAGCTGCACAGTTAGCTCAGGATAACTGTGAATTAGCGTGTTGCTTCATTCAGAAGACAGCTGTGGAAAAGGCAGGCCCTGAAATGGACAAGAGGCTGGCAACTGTAAGTATAGAAGTGTCTATCCCTAGCCTCCCTCTGTCAGAGGGTGGAGATGGATGGCAGGAGAGAGATCACTTGATCATTGCCTGTTAGGTTCACTCCCTCAGGGGCTCCTGGCATTGGCCACTGTCAGCAGAGAGTATACTGGGCTAGATGTACCTTTGGTCTGACCCGGTACGGCCTTTATGTTCTTAGCACAGGGATAGGCAACGTGTGGCACGAAGGCTATGATTTTCAGTGGCAGTTACACTGCCAGGGTCCTGGCCACTGGTCTGGGGGGCTCTGCATTTTAATGTAATTTTAAATGAAGCTTCTTAAACATTTTAAAACCCTTATTTACTTTACATACAACAATAGTTTAGTTCTATATTATAGACTTAGAAAGAGACCTTCTAAAAATGTTTAAATGTATTACAGGCATATGAAACCTTAAATTAGAGTGAATAAATGTAGACTCGGCACACCACTTCTGAAAGGTTGCCGACCCCTGTTCTAGAGGCTTCACATAAACAGTACCTAGCAACAACTTCTCTCTATTATTGCTTTTGCAGGAATTTGAGCTCAGAAAGCATGCTAGGCAAGAGGGTCGTCGGTACTGTGATCCTGTTGTATTAACTTACCAGGCTGAACGGATGCCAGAGCAGATCAGATTGAAGGTGAGAACAGACTTGCTGAATTTTAATTTTTGGTGATGTTGTTTTCTCCCTCTCTTCCTAATCTTAAAACTGCAGGAGGAGGTGGCAACGCTTAGCAGATGAGTATTTCTTTGGCCTTGGTCTCATGGCTAATAATCCAGCTGCTTAGTATCTGAAACATATACAACTTTGCTTGTGAAATAAACTATTCAATTCTCCTCTTCCCTTCCTCTCAACTCTGAGGATATTGTATGTTCCTTCTAGAGCTTGTCTACAGTACTCCTTCAGTGGTGGTGGAGGAGGGTCACTGGAGTGTCTTCCATCTTTCTAATCTATTTTTGCTTCTCATCACCTTCTAAGGTGACATCTGCTTCACTAAAGCTGCAGACAATTTTCAGTGGCAGAAAGAAATCGATAGGCTGCATACTTAAGTGCAGCAACATAGATGGGGATTTTCCTGCTTTGCAGTTAAGTAGGGTGTGGGGAGTATAGGATTCCCGCCAACCCTGCACTGAACTTATACCCGCACGTGTACAGCTTTGAGTTTATGCTCTATAGGTCAGTGGCTCTCAACCTTCCTGACTACTGTAGCCCTTTCAGGAGTCTGATTTGTCTTGCATACCCCAAGTTTCACCTCAGTTAAAAACTACTTGTTCACAAAATCAGACATAAAAATAGTGGCACAGCACACTAGCTGAAAAATTGCTTATTCTCATTTTTACCATACAATTATAAATCAATTGGAATATAAATATTGTACTTATTTCAGTATAAAGAGCAGTATAAAATTAGTTTGTACTGATTTCACTAGTCCTTTTTATGTAGCCTGTTGTAAATCTAGGCAAATACCTAGATGAGTTGATGTACCCCCCCAGAAGACTTGTGTACCCCCAGGGGTATGCATACTCTTGGTTGAGAACTATTGCTATAGGTCACTTATTAGAACTAGTTGCACAACTTGCCCTTTAGTTTTTTCTTCAGTGTCCGTGCCAAATAAAGGACGTGCCACTTTTTTTCATTATAAAGGTTGGTGGTGTGGACCCAAAACAGCTGGCTGTTTATGAAGAGTTTGCACGCAATGTCCCCGGCTTCTTGCCTACCAATGATTTAACCCAGCCCACAGGATTCTTGGCTCAGCCTATGAAGGTACAGATTTCTGTAACACTGTGTGTTGGCTTGAAAATATCAAAGCCATTTTGATGAACCTTGCAGAGTTTCACATAGAATACCAGTGGGTAATCAGGCTTTAATGGCACTCAGAAAACTCTTTTTTTGAGGAATGTCGGTGGCCTCTACAGCCAGATTGAAGGAAACTTAACACCATCCTCACATCATGTATATTTTTGTGTTGAATTCTGAAGTGCTACTTATTCATGGATCTGAGAGGACTAGATATGTAACTTTTGAGAATGAAATGGATAACAATGCTGGTATTTCTGGGAGCTTGTTAATGGACCAACTTGTAACTAAAGTGGGATATTTGGATGGCCTCTGCCAGTTACACAACTTAGATTGCTACCAATATCTGACTGTACATTCAAGTAAAATATCACTAATCAAGCATTGGCATTTGAGTTAAGTCTTCTTTACGATGCATCTTTCTGGTGCCAGAGGTTCTACTGCAGTCAAAAGATTAACTGGTATTTAATGAATTCTACATACTTGTTTTACTCTTTAACACCCCTCCCCCCACACACAATAATTTATAATTAATCCTTGCCAAGTCTTACTAAACACATACACTTTTTTTAAAACAGCAAGCTTGGGCTACAGATGATGTAGCACAGATCTATGATAAATGTATGACAGAACTGGAACAACACCTACAATCCATACCACATACCCTGGCCATGAACCCACAAGCTCAAGCCTTACGCAGCCTGTTGGAGGCTGTAGTAGTGGCTCGTAACTCCCGTGATGCCATAGCCGCGCTTGGACTGCTCCAGAAGGTTAGTGTCAAGTTCTGTGTCAGCTCATATGCAGTTCAGTTTGCTTTTACTACTCCTTTTGCCAGTAGATTGCCTATTACCTGGCAGATGCATAGTTGGAATTGAACAAATATTGTGGGGAACTACTCAGTGAATTGTATTGAAGGACCACTACTGCCTTTTTCAGATGTTAAGAAATGAAAGAAGCAAAAACAGATTACACACAAGATGCAGACACTTGGCATCATGCACTCTAGGATGCCAAACTTAGGCAAGTCACCAAGGGGAACAAATTCCAACACTATAGAGGTTCCTCACTGAGACCCTGTAGCTGGGAGAATTAAGTCTGTGGAACATAGTTAAGTGCAAGAGCATCCCAGTTGATCTTTAAGTGCAAGAGCCAGTCTCTTAATGTGCTTCCAGATCAACTTGGATTCCTTTAAATAGGCTCATCAGTACTTTTGAGTTGCACCTGGAAGTAGACAGAACTAATAGTGCTGAGCACAGGGGCTATACTGCACTAATTGAAACATCAAGGGTAACACGAAAAGTAGAGCATATTACAATACGCTTAACCTAGGGTCTGAGCATGGTATGTATGGCTTTATAGTGATGAGTGTCTAGAGATGACAAATGCAGAAGAATCTTGCAAGCTCTGTGAGGAAACTAGTATTAAGACACTCAAGTGCCACTGCTCTCTTACAATACAGGAACAATGATAGAGCCAAAAGTGCTAAAAGCTGAAAACCAGTTGTGAAAATAGTTTTACATCCTCAGTAGACGGTGTGGACACCCTCTACTGGTTTTGTCTTGACTAGGTCTTGGCAGGAGCCTAGACTGCACCTTGGTCAGCTAAATTGATCTATAAGCTGATTGCCCTCCTAGTGTAATGCAGGGTAAGTTCTTCTTTTAGTCATGTGTTAAGCCTCACCTGAACTGGCCACTTCTACTAATGTAGATTGTCTGTCTGAATGCTTGCTTCTATCAACAGGGGTATCTTCTCACCCAGTTTATTTTCATCATCCACGTTCTTATCTGAGCCAGACATAGAATTAGACTCTAGAACCTGAGTTTGATGAAAAGACATTGGTTTATTGATGTTGCAGCCCAAAGAATTGCACATTTTTTCTTGCTGTTTAGTGTTTATATAAAATCACTAAGATGTGGTAGAGACCTGCAGAATTCTTTGTTAAAACCTTTGTGGAGCGCGAGCAGTTACCTAGATGCCCTCTCTTGTAAACTTATACAAGACCTTTCTGGATATTATGGCATTATGAGCTGAGATCACAGGTTTTTGGATAATATTGCAGCTGCCACATTTTAAGGTTAATAACTGCTTTTGGAGAAAAGTACTTAAAGTTCATTGATTTTTCAGGAGGCAGTAGTGGAGGACTGGGTTTTCCATATGTGCTGACCAGTTGCTTCTCTTCTAGGCTGTTGAGGGCTTACTGGATGCCACCAGTGGTGCAGATGCTGACCTCCTGCTCCGCTACCGTGAGTGTCACCTACTTGTACTGAAAGCTCTGCAGGATGGCCGTGCCTATGGGTCTCCATGGTGTAACAAGCAGATCACCAGGTCAGTAATGGGAGGAAGAGAATGCTTGTTTGAATACCTCATACCTTGTCCTCTAGTCTTGTTGAGTTACCATTTGTGATTCCAGAACACTTGTGTGTAAAATGGTATAACTGTACAAAAGACTAACTCCTACATAATTTTTCACTTCCAATTTGTCTTGTATATGATGAACTAAAACTAGGTGACTAAGTATTGCTCCTTTGCCCTAGAGTTTGATAGAAAGCTACTTTTAATAAGATTTAAACATACCTCAGGCATGACAGTTTTTTGTCACTTTTTTTTAAATAGAGCATTTAGTTTGAATAAGTCTCTCCTGCATGTTGTGTTGATTCTACTAGAGACTGATTCCAGGAGTGCTTGGTAGGTAGACGTGCCACTTTCCATGCTTTGGAAATAGAGCTTCATCGATTCAGTGTAAAAAGCCTTTAAAAAGGACTGACCAGAGCTAAGATTTGGTGAAGCTTTAGACTGCTCTGGTGTGCAGCTGACTAATCTTAAGATCAAACACTGACTTGGTGAACCCTGTAGAGGATATCTGTTAGAGCTGAACAATAAATGAATGTCTCAAGTCTATAGCCTTCTTGAGGCATCACATTTTTCTGACAAGTCCAGCTAGGCTAAACAAGCACATATAAAAAGGCGTCTAATTTTTCTAGATGCTTGATTGAATGCCGGGATGAGTATAAGTACAATGTAGAAGCTGTGGAGCTGCTAATCCGCAATCACCTTGTTACCATGCAGCAGTACGATCTTCACTTGGCACAGGTGAGAGTTTACCTTTTGAATATACTTCATGTAATCAGTTCATTAAAGGGTTTATACTTCATATTCTTGACTACATTTTCCATCTTGGCAGTCAATGGAGAATGGCTTGAACTACATGGCAGTGGCATTTGCCATGCAGTTGGTGAGGATCTTGTTGGTGGATGAGAGGAGTGTAGCCCACGTAACAGAGGCAGATCTGTTCCACACCATTGAGACTCTGATGAGGATTAATGCTCACTCCAGAGGGAATGCTCCAGAAGGGTGAGACTGAAATACTGGTCTAAGGTGCTCAATAGTGATCTGATTTAAAATGGCTTAAAACTGTATTCTTTTTGCATATTCTGACTTAAATTTCCTGTCAGACACATTTCTGCACTAGATTCATCTAGTTCTGTCTTGATATCAATGATGTAGTTCTCCCCCACCTGAAACTCTCTTCTATATTTAAAACTTGCACATATACCTGTGTGCACTTTGGAAAAGCAACTGCAATAAGGCTCTCTTTGGGGTAGAAAAAGCTCTGCTATGCACTATAGTCCAACACCAGGATATGAGAAAGATTCTCTTAGTATCTCACTCAGCCATTTTAGGTTTGTCTAGATTGGACAGAGACTGGTAGAGAATAAACCTGTATTAGCTAACATGTGGTTTCTAACCCAACTTAACTTTTTTTTTATCCTTAACAACCTTTCTGTTGCTGCTGCCAAGTTTCTCTTGACTTGCTCTGATGGTCTGAGATCTTACATAAGGAACACTTTCAGTGCAGTCTATTCTACGATCACAGATCTGGCTACTAGACAGTGGCATCTGTCACTGGTCCCTCTCCTCCTAAGGGCCCCACTAAACCATAGGAAGTGACGCTTTCATCCTGTGATGGGAAGGATGGCTCTGCCAAAACACTACGTTCAGGGAGTAGGGCTGGGCTTCAAAATTTGACTTTCCCTATGAATGAGTTGGTAATTTCAACGGTATAGGGAAGCTCCTTCCAGAGCATTGTATTACCTTACATATAGCACAATGAGACTAATGTATCAGAAGGGCAGTTGCTAAGTGGCTTGAAATAGGCTTTTAATTTATTCTCAGTAGCTTCACATTACCCATTTTTCCCAAAAATAAAAATGTATAGATGAATTCTTAATTTGGGTCTGTTTCACTAGATTACCCCAGTTGATGGAAGTGGTCCGATCCAACTATGAAGCAATGATTGACCGTGCTCATGGAGGCCCTAACTTCATGATGCATTCTGGGATCTCCCAAGCCTCTGAGTATGATGATCCACCAGGCCTGAGGGAGAAGGCAGAGTATCTACTGAGGGAATGGGTGAATCTCTACCATTCAGCTGCAGCTGGCCGTGACAGTACCAAAGCTTTCTCTGCGTTTGTTGGACAGGTAGAGCTTTTGGAAAGAAAGGTGCTTTTTATTCGACATAAGTAGGGTGTGATGCCCTCAATGTTAAAGCACAGTGTTATGTATCAGTGTTAAACATCCTTTTGAAGTTTTCATGAGTATGACCGCTATCAAAATTCTGTCTAGCTTATGTGCTACGGCATATGTTTTTCCTTTTCACTGATGAAAGAGACTTTAGTGGAAAATCTCTCCTCCCTTCAGTGAGTGCTGTTCCAATTCAGTTACTACAGCAACAAATTGTCAGTGCAGGTTGTGATTCTATTGGGTAAATCTAGTAGCAGGAGAGCTTCTAATGAGACAGATCTTGGTAATAGCTCTGACAGCTCTGACAAACGAAATTTGGCTTAACATTGCTTCTCCCCTACACTTAGCAGAAACTGTGTGGCAAAGTCAGTCTAGAGAAACCAATGTCTGGTGGGTGGAAGTGCATCTGATTGCTTTGTCCTACCTGAACAGGAAATGCCTTCAATTTTTATCCATTTGTTTTTGGAGGAAACTGTTAAACTGGATGGGTTAAAATGGTTTCTAAACTTGATGCCATTCCTCTTGCTTCTACTTTGACATACATGACTACAGGGTTGCCTGAAGAGTTGGAACTCCACCCACTTGGGGGAGGGGAGGAAGTAGATGGGGATTGCAGTGAAGAGAAGTGAGATTTAAGTAGGCCAGTGTTTCTACTGACTTTCACTCTTTGGATATGGACAAAAATGCAACCGTTTGACATATGTTGTAAACTGGCAGCAAGACTTATGCTAAAATAGAATTTGCAGTTACAGCTGCACTTGCTACAAAGTCAGTTTAGCCATGGCTGCAAGGAGAGGAAGTTCCCGATTTACTCTGTAGATTGACTGCAGATGTCACTTCCCACTTCAAAACTAAGCAGTGAGAACCTAGATATTCCACAGAAGACTGACCAGCCACAAAGCAACAGCTATATGAAACCTAAACTGGAGTTCAGGTGTCTCACTGAGAGGCCAGGGCAAGCGGAATGGAGTCCAGCTAAGGGGTATTGCTTTCTTTATCCATCTGTTTGGGTCAGCTCTAACTAGAAGCTCCCACACCCTTTCTTAGTATGAGTAATCTAATCTAGCTTGTAATCCTTTCACTTGAGAGGCTGACAAGCATTGCCAGAGTTGCGGCTCTCAAACTTCCTGTACTCTCTTCAGTCTGGCTTCAGGCCAGGTCATGGCACAGATGTCCCTAGTTTAAATAGTCAATGTTTTCCTCATGATGGATGGGAACTAAATTCCTACTCACTATCGGATCAGCTGCTTTGGCTACTGATAGCTGTGAAGTATTGCTAACGTGGCTATGAACTCTGACAGACATAAAAGGATCACTTATGTGGCTCCTTTTTTGTATGAGGGGACCAAGAAACTAGTGTTGTGCTTTGCTCTTGTTCCCTGAGTGCTTTTATGTGGCATATAGAGAGGTACCTACTTTTCATGGCTTGTGTGGGGCTATTGAAAATGCAGCTCAATCACGTAACTATGTTCACTTTGTCAGCTCTACGTCTCCTTTTTATAGGCTCCAGGTGGTGGGGCCTCTTTGCTTCCCTGGTTTCTATGAGAGATTGGGGGCTGTATGAGCACTAGGAGGTTGAAACTGTTAGGTAGCTCCTGGCAGGCCCTTGGCTGTAAGATTCTATTCTCTGTGCTGGTCTAACGCAACAAGAATTTTTAATCTTCTCTTTCCTTGAGGTGGTGGTGCAGTATGGGTAAAAACAAATCTTGCACAACCTGGGCTACTCCATACACCTTCTATGGAAGGGACTTTACTACCCTACCTGCAGCCTAGAAGATCCCCCTTCCCTGTGCCAAAACATGTTTGTTTGAGTGAGGCAGATAACCTTCTGTAAAAACACTCTAGCCCATACAAGAGAGCATCTACGTAGTTTATGCTAACGTCTCACTTTCTGTCTGGCTGTAAATGCTATATGGTGATGCTCTTTATAAAGATAGATATTGTATATGTTACAACTTGCACCATATTGATTTTTGTTTTTGTTTAACTTGTGCTGCCTTGCCATCACATTCGGTCTTTACGGAGTAACTTGCGTTGTGTACGCTCTT
Source organism: Trachemys scripta elegans (assembly GCF_013100865.1). Lineage (NCBI taxonomy): Eukaryota > Metazoa > Chordata > Testudines > Emydidae > Trachemys > Trachemys scripta. The sequence goes on along the minus strand of NC_048310.1, from coordinate 42,505,432 downwards.
TCTGCCTCTTGGCATGTAACAGCCCTTCATGGGTCTTGTACAGAACTCTTCGTAGCATGTTTATCTCCACTTGGCATGAGCTATTTCAGTCCCACTTCTGCCCCCTCAATGAATAAGAAAATGGCTTTGGCGAAATTTTGGGCTACTTTACACTCTGAACAAATTTCATTAGGGCTGCTATATATTTCATAAGCCTTTATTTGGAAAGGCTTGAAATAACTGAAATGCTTTGCTGTAGTCTTGACTTTTTCCTTGTGAAGTTACATGACTTTTTTTTTTTTTTTTTTTTTTTTTTTTTTTAAAGCTCTGGTAACAATTGGACAAGGGGATAGGGCTCAAAACAGTCTGGCTGCTTTCATTAAATACTATCACCTCTTTCCCCAACGCTCCTTTAAATCAAGGAGCACGTGTCTTACAACAAAGCAGGCATGTACCTGCACTTTTCAAAAGCCACTTCATAAGTTCTAGAAGCTTCCCCTGAAAGTTTGACATGGCTGCTCATGCCAGTTTCACTGCAGTAGAATTTCTGCTGCTTTTAAGTACAACAGCTATGCTGTCAGTGTAACTTCCAAAAAGGTGGCTTGTCCAAGAACTGCAAAGTTGGTGTCCACTACTAATCTGAATTAATAGCTTACTCCTGTTTAACCTTGTACTTTGTTACCAAACTCAAAAGATATTTTTATCTAGAGATACAGGCACTGGCCATTGAAACTATGCAGAGTCTAGCGTTCCTTTTGAATGTTATGTTCCTATGAAAAACTTGTTCTTAACAGTGAAGTACAGTATCCAACTGAGTTAACAAGTAGATTTGTAGCACTATAGTCCAACAAGGCATCAGGCAAACTTTACCACCCCCAATAACTCTGATGCAGTCTGTGGGCTCCTAAAAGTGGGGCAACTTGAACGCTTGTCTCTACTTCTCCTCCTTCCAAGGCTTAAGCCACCAGTAGCAGAGGAAGGATACTGCTGCACTGATATTGAACCACACTTCATTAGCTCTGATGGTTGAAAGGAGGATCACATGATATTTTTCTCCTTTAGAAGCAGGTGCCATTAATAGAGTACTTTATGTAGGAGCACAGCTTTAACTCTCTAGCTGTTCCCATTTGTTTTAGAAGCCTCTGTTTTTGGGAGTAAGTGGAGGAGGTAATCTCATAGCTACCTCCCTGTAAAAAGAAAGGCAGTAGTTACATCCATGTTGCATGGCAAATGAATTATCATAAAATTGTTACTTGTTTGCTTCAGTATAACAGTGAAGTTTTTTAAAAATTACCATATTCTGTAGTTCTGAGGGTTTTTCTTGTCCTCGTAATAGATGCACCAGCAAGGAATCCTGAAAACGGATGACCTGATAACTCGGTTCTTTCGTCTTTGCACTGAAATGTGTGTTGAAATCAGCTATCGTGCTCAGGCCGAGCAGCAGCACAATCCAGCCGCCAATCCCACCATGATCAGAGCCAAATGCTACCACAACCTGGATGCCTTTGTGCGGCTTATTGCACTGCTAGTGAAGCACTCTGGGGAGGCAACCAACACGGTCACAAAGATCAACCTACTGAACAAGGTTGGAAATCCTCCCTCTTCCAAGCAGTACTTGACATTCCTAGATTACATCACCTGATGTATTTCTGCTTATGAGCTAAAACATGGGCCTTAACTTGGGGTGGGGCAGTCTGTCTGAGATGGGACCTAAAACTTTCAGACTCTTAAAATGGGGTATAGGCAGGGCTGCAGGCTAAGCTAGGTAGCTTTCTCTGTGATGTGGAACCAGGGTATCGAACTTCCTCCTTTGTTGCTGAAAAGGCCAATGCAGTCAGATTTTAAAAATACAAAAACCGCTTAAGGCTGAAACCCCCAATAAACACCATTGGCTGGGTGGGAACTCAGATCTGTTTGTGAGGCTGAGCTGGACGCTTAATGGACAGTCAATATGGTGCACTCCGGTTACCAAAATGGCTTTCAGCTCTTCATTAGTACTCAGAATGCAGGCTTCGATTAGTGAAATGGTTTCTACAACTGACAGGTCAAAAACAGTGAAGCTTGTTGGTTCATTTCTTTAGGTGCTTGGTATAGTGGTGGGAGTTCTGCTCCAGGACCATGATGTTCGGCAGAGTGAGTTTCAGCAGCTTCCTTACCACCGCATTTTCATCATGTTGCTGTTAGAATTAAATGCTCCTGAACATGTGCTGGAGACCATCAACTTCCAGACCCTTACAGCCTTCTGGTACGTACTTCTAAATGAATGGCTGTTGGCGAGAACTTAAGCTTTCTAATAGGGTGAGGACTTGGATTTAAAAGTAACTTGACAGCTCCATAGTGGCAGCTCTGATCATTTTTGTAACCATAGTATCGTGTATTGTCTAATTCATTATTCATGGAGGTTATTAGTAAAATGTAGATGCTAATGTCTCTTACTATGTACGTTCTCTCACAACATTTGTGAAAACCAGTGTTACCGCTGTGCTCTTAATCAGCTTTAACTTTTTTCTTTCAGTAACACATTTCACATCCTGAGGCCTACGAAAGCTCCGGGTTTTGTTTATGCCTGGCTGGAACTGATTTCCCATCGGATATTTATTGCGAGAATGCTGGCGCATACACCACAGCAGAAGGTGTGGCTGCAGTTTATCTTCTATACATTATAAAACTCTCTGAGAAGGGTGCCTAAGTGATTTGATGCTGTTTCACATCTTACTTTTTTTGACATGCATTAGTAGCATGTCTTCACATGTTAGTTACTGTGAATACAGAAAACAACTGTGTGGAGGGGTGACCCTGTTTCAATAAACTGTCAAGCTTTGGGTAACTGGGGAATTTTGTAAATAAGAGTTTCCACTGTAAACCAAATCATCAAATTTACCCATAAGCTTTCTGTCACTGTCAGAGGTTGTACAGTTCATTGCTTTCCATGTCAGTTAGGCGGGGAGGGATAGCTCAGTGGTTTGAGCATTGACCTGCTGAACCCGGGGTTGTGAGTTCAATCCTTGAGGCGGCCATTTAGGGATCTGGGGCAAAAATCTGTCTGGGGATTGGGCCTGCTTCAAGCAGGGGGTGGGACTAGATGACCTCCTGAGGTCCCTTCTAACCCTGAGATTCTATAGAGGAAGACTCTTTTAAATACACATTCCAGGTAACCCTGAGACCCTCAGAAAACTGGAGCTGTACTGTAGTCATTGACTAGTCCTAGTGCAAATAATCTTTTCAAACTTATATGGGGATAAGTCTAAACATGCTGTGTCTCTATTTTACTCTGCTTTTGACCAAACTGTAATAATCTAGGTTTAATTGCTTTTGTTTATACATTACTTATGTGATGGTTTTCTCTTGGCAGGGGTGGCCTATGTATGCCCAGCTGCTAATTGATCTCTTCAAGTACTTGGCTCCTTTCCTTAGAAATGTGGAACTCACTAAACCTATGCAAATTCTCTACAAGGTAAACTGTACTGGCTGATGCAAGTATTTTCTAGGAAAGTACTGTGAAGATGGGTTAGAGTGCAGTGGAAAGTAACTTGTTTTTGTTAGCTGAATATAAACATTTAACCTTTTTTTTATTTAAATCCTCTATCTTTTGTGAGTTAAATTAACCTCTAAGTACAGTTTAGGTATTGACACTGGTCAGGAGATCAGTACTTGCACTATTAATCACAGGTAACTGATCAGAGTTTGATAGTAAGCTGTAAGACACTGGAGACCAGGGAATGGAGTTGTCTGCTAGACACTGCCTTATTAAATTCATTACCGGGAAGAAGAAACTTTGATTACATGATGCATCAGGAAGAAAAAGGTCTCCTCTTCCCCTTTTTGCTTTTCTGGCTGTGGTACAGTTGCTGTTGGGGGAAGCTCAGAACCTGCTAATTACATGCTGCATTCTCTTTTTCTTTTGTAGGGCACTCTGCGTGTGTTGCTGGTCTTATTGCATGATTTCCCAGAATTCCTTTGTGACTACCACTATGGGTTCTGTGATGTGATCCCACCAAACTGTATCCAACTAAGGAATCTGATCCTGAGTGCCTTCCCACGTAACATGAGGCTTCCAGACCCTTTCACTCCCAACCTAAAAGTAGGTAGCATGCCCTGTCAAACTATCACACACGGAAACAATGGGAAACTTGATTGCATGGGTTCTTTTAAATACAATATGAAAGGGCGTGAAACTTCAGAAACAAAGTCCTATTTTGATAAACACAACAACCTAGAAGTTCCTAAAGTATTTAACACTTTGGATAATCAATTCCTCATTGGAATTAATTAAGTAGCCTGTTATAATTATAACTTGGTATAAAAGCGTTTAATTGATATTGCTGTAGCACTTAATGTGCTAGAGACTTTCCAAAGAGAGAGAGACTCAGTCCTCATCCTGTAGAACATAAAAGTCCAAGTCCCTAGCCCTGCAGTCTGATCCACATGGACAGACATTTGCACCTGTGGCGCTTCACTGATGCCAGTGGATCTTTGCATGGCTGCAGGGGTCTGCCTGTATGGATCCAATTGCTGGATCAGGTCCTTTGGCTTTCTGAGCTCAGCTGAGGAGCATTAAATAGGAAATCCAGTTTCTCACAGTAAAATACCATAAGGGTTTTGGGTATGAAAATCTGAAGCAAATAGAGGCTTTCTTGATCATGCTTGACTACTAAACACTGGAGCAAAGATGTTGAGGCCACACTTAAGACCAGTGGAGGTATGATACTGGGATTAGTGCTCCTTTCTCTAGCATTCCAGGTGTGTGTACTACACTAGTTTACCTCCGGTTCACTTGTGTGAAACCACTGACTACTTTGGAAGTCTTCCATGTTGGTTCAGTATGCTCCATTTTTCTTAAAGGAAGAAAGTCCGTTAAACAGAGCTCAACTGACAACTTGCACTTCATTTCTTGCTCTGGTTTCTAGAAGTTGGAGGTGTACAGTAGATTTCATCCACCCTGGTGTATGCTTGGCTGGAATCCAGTTGAGCAACCAGTGAGAAGAGCAATTGTCCTCTCTACTGGATCAAAAAAATGAAGTGCTCTCTCTGCATGGTGCACTTATGACTCTCTTCTCAGAATACACATTAGTTACTTCCTGTCTCCAGTTATAATTTTTTTTAGATCAGCCATTCTGAAGTGTCAGTAAATTTTAATAGCATTACTGCTTTGACCTATTTAAATCCTGAAGACCATAGTCTTCTAATCCACATAATGGGTACAGCTGCAGCAGTGTGAGCTTCCCCACAAGCCCCAACATGTCATCCCTTACGGCATGAACCACCTCTAGAAGTGGCAGGAGTGATGATTTTTAATGGCCCACTTTGTTTTAGTCTTCCTTGCTGGGGCTGGAGAAAAGACAACTGAATGTGGGTGGCAGTTTTTTGATGTGGACTCATTCTCTGGGAGCTAGAATAAGACTTCCAATTCCACTTCACACAGATATCAGTCACTATCTTTGAATGCTACCAATCTGGGCTGATTTCAAACAGTTGATTTAGAGAGGTCAGGCTGTGTATCCCATTACCAGTCTGACGTATCCAGTCTTCAGCAATTTATAAGTGACATCAGATTAAGAAACCAGCTATTTTGAAGTCTGAAAACAAAGATCAAGAGCTCCAGCAGTACACCAGGGGAATTGAATTTCATGTTATACCTTCTGCTATAAAAATGTATAGATAGGAGTGGCTGGTATGATGAACTCAAACTTCCTTTCCTTAGGAAGTCGTGCAACCATAATTTTGGTTTTAAATAGCAGGAATTAGTTAAAGGATTACTAATGGAGTTTTTCTTTGGCAGGTGGACATGTTAAGTGAGATTAATATTGCACCACGAATACTCACCAACTTTACTGGAGTGATGCCACCTCAGTTCAAAAAAGATTTGGATTCCTATCTCAAAACTCGCTCACCTGTCACTTTCCTGTCTGACTTGCGCAGCAATCTACAGGTTAGTGGATCCATCCCTGAAAACGTTTTTAGAGTCTGAGGCTGAAAACCATGTAGGAAGTGAGTTAATGTGACTCAACAGGTATAAAATACTGTGATGTACTGTTTGGCAGATGTGATGGGGATAAGAGCCTCCAAAAATGTTCTTTCCTGCTAGATACTCAGTGCGTTTTCCAATGCACTACAAATAGAAATCTTGGATAATTTAGTATCACCAAAGATGATGTGGTGTTTTGACAGTGGGAGTGTTAACTGCAGTGATTCTCAAGCGATGTAGCTTTGAGAAGAGTCCATCTTAGTCCTGTAAAAAAGTAAGACTTCACTTGCCATTCAGGGTACCATAAACTCCTCTTCCTGAAACTGCTTCAATGCATAAATTGGCAAAAATTCCCCAAACTGTGTGTTCTGATGGTTTTCTCCTGCAGTGAGAGCCCCTGGTACCAGCTGGCTTAGGAGATGTCCACGGCTGTCTTTTCAGCAGTTCTCAAGTCAGCTTAGTGCTTTTAACCTGGGCATCCTGTTCATTGCTTTCCATGTCAGTTAAGTATAGGGTGAGGGATAGCTCAGTGGTTTGAGCATTGGCCTGCTAAACCCAAGGTTGTGAGTTCAATCCTTGAGGGGGCTATTTAGGGATCGGGGTAAAAATGTGTCTGGGGATTGGTCCTGTTTTGAGCAGGGGGTTGGACTAGATGACCTCCTAAGGTCCCTTCCAACCCTGATATTCTGTGATCTTTGAGACTCTCACCAGACTTTATTGAATTCACCTCAACTAATCAGTTTCTAAAACCGATTAAACAAGTTCAAGTCAGAAGTTGCTTTTGAGTCACTTGTTAATGGAAATTCCTTTTTATTTGTGTAATTATACATTCAGATTGGTACATGGTTTCATGCAATTTCAAATGTTACATGTAGACACAAACACTTCTGAAAAGGAGGCCATGGAAGCTAAAGCCCACTTCAGTGTATGTTAAATGTGAATTCAGTAACTGCAAAGCTTGACTTGCAGCAGAGTTGGGTACTAAAAGTTGGATATTAAGACCTAGTTTAGGCTCTAATTTAATAGAGGGTCTGTCTCGGGTCTGTGTCTCTCTTTAGTGTAGAGGTATTGGCAAGCACTATCTACAAAGTAAGAAACCCAAATTTCAGACTTTAGATTTCTAATTAGACATTGCTTTCTGCATAAAGCAGATATTTGAATGCTGAAAATCTCTCCAAATCATTCCCTTCACACAGTCCCTAAGAACTCTGAAGGATTGTAAAAAGCTAATCTTTCTCTTGTGCTGTGCCCCCCAGGTATCCAATGAACCTGGCAATCGCTACAACATCCAGCTGATTAATGCACTGGTGCTCTACGTAGGCACTCAGGCTATTGCACATATTCACAACAAAGGCAGCACACCCTCGATGAGCACGATCACCCATTCAGCTCACATGGACATTTTCCAGAACTTGGCTGTGGATCTGGACACAGAAGGTAAGCAGAACTTCTCTGGATCACTTGTTTGCTTCTAGCCTGAAATGGTTCTTGAAACTTTCTTAGTTAAGAGAGCAGATTAGCTCTGGGTACTATGGCAAAAACTGAAATACCACTTAACTGCTAGTGGTTTTGTATTAAACAACACTGCATTACAATAGAGTTCTCAATACACTAAAAATATTTTATTGGAACTAAACTTACCTGAAACACGTTGACTATTCGCGAAGTATAAAAAGTTAATTTTGGAGTGAACTAGGTTTTGACTCTTAGAGAAATATTGATTCTCTCCTCTACTGGAGACTAATTTAATGTGCTGAGATCAGCTAGTCACCCTCCCACCCCCTTTATGCAGTATAATCCTTAAGTGCAATGAGCTTTGCTTCAGGATAGAGACAAGCGTCATGTTCTCTAGAGTCTGGAGTAATCGACACTAAAACTGGTATCTCTGTCCTGGGAGGATTTAATAAATAGCATCCATCCAAGATAAGTAGTAGAGGGTAAGATTGCAAAAGAGTTAGTTACACCTGCTTGGCTTGTGAAATATAAGAAGTGTTATAACCAGATAATACTTGGCATGTAACACTTCACTTTGAAACTTTCATCTTCCAAAGTGTGTTATGAATATTAATTAATGTATTAGAAGAGTCTAAATTTGGTGTAGGAATGTTGCTGTATCTGAGAATTTTGAATCCATACAATGAAAGAATCTTGTTCAGCCCTCCTGGGACAGCTGCAAACCTGAGGGGGTGTACTGCTTTGCAACAAATGTCATGAAGAGGAAGCCCTAACTTTTGGTACAAGAACTCCAGCTGGGATCAATGTTGTGAAGCACCCTAATATTTTTTTTTAGCTTTTTACTGAAGTTTCTTTAAACTGTGTAGTGCAGAACCATACATCTGAATCCTTAAGCAGTGCTAGGGTGCTTCCTTGTTCCACTATGTTGTGTAAGGGAAACTAATTACTTCCTATTAAACACCTACTTTCTCTTTCCAGGTCGGTACCTCTTCTTGAATGCAATTGCCAATCAGCTGCGGTACCCAAACAGCCATACACACTATTTCAGTTGTACCATGCTTTACCTATTTGCAGAGGCCAATACTGAGGCTATCCAGGAACAGATCACTAGGTGAGGAGGGGCAGTTACATTCACAACCTTTATAGTTCTACTTTTCACTTTGCTTGAAATTAAATGACTGTGAGGCAGGTGTTATGCTGAGTTGTATAATGTTACTGTCTAGTGCTATAGAACAAGAACACCTAGTGCAATTTGATGCTGCTTGCAAAAGCAAATGTGTTCTCTTCACTGTGCTCTGTTGTAAATATCAGTGTCTTCTAGGAGATCTGTGTTGAGCCTTCCCTGTTTTGTTTTGTTTTGTTCAGGGTACTGTTGGAACGACTGATTGTAAATAGACCTCACCCATGGGGTCTCCTCATTACCTTCATTGAGCTGATAAAAAATCCAGCGTTTAAATTCTGGAACCATGAGTTTGTTCACTGTGCTCCGGAAATTGAGAAGTGAGTAGATAACTTGGTTTTGTATGGTTTAATTAGAAACTCATGCTCACTTTGGTTTATTCAGTCACATAATGGAAATATTAGTGGTGATATTCCATTTCATACTAAGCTGACACAGCCCCATTGGATAAAGTAGGTGACAATAAATATTACTACTTTGGCCTTGTAAAATGCTTTACATGGATAGATATCTAAGTGCATCTATGAAGCAGGTGAAATAATTGCATTTTACAGATTATGGGGAATGAAGCACAATGTCGGAATATGCTGGCAGAAGTGAGCCTAGAACTTGTCCTACTCCTAGGACAGTTTACTGTTCACTTGACTGGTGCCTCTGTTTACATGTTTGATTGCATAACCTCATGATATCAAATTACATGGGAACATGCTATTTCCTAAATCTCTGATAAATGCTGTGTTCAGTAGTGGAGGGGGCTTTCCTTCTGAAATCTCAAATCAATGTATTCCTGTCTGAAAGCGCTGTAAATCAAACTGGGAAAAGGACTATCCACTATGCCACAGCTTCCATGACTGCTACTTTAGAATAGCATCTCAAAATCCAGCTCGGTGCTAGGTGGATTGTGAGCTCTTGCAGTCCTATGTTTATAGGAAATCCCAGTGTTGAAGGTGTCTCAAAATGAAGATTTTTACTGAACTATATAGCTCTGTCCCTCAACTTTTTTGCTCTTCTGTCCATGTTTAGGTTGTTTCAGTCAGTTGCACAGTGCTGCATGGGGCAGAAGCAGGCACAGCAAGTGATGGAAGGCACTGGTGCCAGTTAGATGAACTGCATCTTGTATTGTAAGCGTGCCAGCCTGGAGGTCCCCTTCCCATCAAACTGACAGAAGAATCCTTAAAGCTCTTCCTGACCTTCCCAGCCCCTCGATTTGGGTACACACAACAAGCCTTTGGGTGAAAGTCTGTGTGGGCATGTTCCAAAGTTTAAAGCAAAATTTTGACTCTTGGCCAAAATTTAGAAGATGCTGTGAATATCATTTTGAACTAGTGTAAATACATGGAACCGAAACGTTTGTCTGGACTTCTTGGGTTTGTGCAAATTGTGTTAAAGGCAGGTGGATAACTGGTGCCTGTCCAGCTTGTAATAAAGGGGCAGCTGCTGATGCCAAGCACTTGTCTAGGGCAGACCTCCTTGTCCTGACATTCCCGGACTCCCAAAGAATATTGAAAAGCCAGTTTTAAATATTATGTAACTTATTTTTTTTTCTTTGTGGATGGGGGACCTTTAAATCACTAAGTTGTTTAAAAAAAAAAAAGTGGATGTGTTGGGATATGGGAATACTATGGAATGTGGGAGGGAGGGGTTGGGATTAAGGTCTAGTGTTGCTTCTCCCTCCTGCCCCCCAATCAACTGCTGACAGTGGGGGGAGGTAGCCTTCAGAGCCCACCTCCTTTCTGTTGGATAAGATAAACTTCAGGCCCTTCGGGAGAGGGTCAGCTGTTTTTAGTAGAGAGACCTGGCCTATAGCTTTTTTTTCTTCTTTTTTCCTGACACTTGTAAATTTTGGAAGGGGGGAGCTAAATCTAGAACTGTCCCCCTGTGGCCACACAGCATAAGTTTGTAAAAAGAACAAAGGACCAATACAGCCCATTTTGTAAGGATTTTGAATGTTTTGTAAATGTATTGGTCCATGTGTTGTATTTTGTAGCCTTTCTAGTTCTTGGGCTTTAGTTCTCCCACTTCTTGTATGTATGCATACTGTAGTTACACATTAAAGTCATGACATGCAGCAAGTGCAGCTCTGCTTATTCTCGGCAGTACCATTACACTGGGTTTTCAGAGTTCTATTGTACAATACTACCTGGGCCAGGCCCATTAGACACGTTTTGAACTTGAGCTCATGCTGAGAAAATTCAAGTAAACATCATGTTTGGAACTCCAATATCAAGGTAGAAGATGGTAGTGTAACACTAGTGAGGCTCTTTATGTTAATCAGAAATTCACATGCACAAATGATGCCATTAGCAGGTTGTCAGAGCATCCAAACATGAGCTTTGGCTATTTTCTTGGCTAGATTAGCCTCTGAGGAGAGGCTGTGTTAATATAGCATTATGGGAGAAGAGAGGAAGTGGATAAAGCAGTAAATTGTAGCCGTTGTCTTAATTCTTGGTGATCAAATGCATATAATTCCTGCATAAATCTGCTCGAAGGAATCTGATCTTATTAATGTGTAGCTGACTTTTAATTACTGACACTTAATAGGCTGGCTTTCATCCATCAAGGTTCAGTTTGACAACTTCATGGCTCCAGATGCAGGGCCTGCATGCTTCAAAGGCAAATAATCTCAAATCCTAAAAGGTGCTAAGACTTGAAAGGCTTTCCCCCTCTTTATCTTTCTCATATATAAAAAATGGGAGAAAACTCATGAAAGTTGCATGTTTGCTTGTCTCGTAGCAAAATTTACCTGCAAAGGTAAGATGCCCATTTATTCTTTAAAAATTATGAAAGACTGGACATGAACAGCAGCACCAGCCCTTCAAATGAATATTGATAAAGCTCTGTGGCCATTTCCCTGTTCTGAAAGGACCTTCATGTAAAAATGCCCACTTACCTTTAAAAACCTCCACTCAATAGCCTGCAAACAAGAACATGTTCACCTCAATGTTGTCTCCCTTGGCAACACACAGAAATAGAGCCAAGGATCCAACCATGGTGAACTCTGGCACCCAAACTGCCTCTGAACAGTGTTTTGAACAGCACCTCTCTAAATACTTCAAAGGCAGTTGGACAAAACCTAAGCAGTTCTGGCAGGCAGCCAGCCACTTGCACTGAACTCCAGCTGAATGTGATGAGGCCTTGCTAGTTAGTAGCAGGGATCCTAGTTTATGAAGAAAATCCCTTTTTCCATGATTAAAATGAAACCTGACAGCAGATCCCCTCCCACATTCTGTGTTCCCCATGGTAAATGAACTTCTAGGATACCTGGTTATTAGTTGCAGATACTAACAAAAAGCCTGGGTTCCCTTTTTCTTTCCTAGCTTGGTCTGCAGTAGGGTTTTGGATAACAGCACCTATGCTGCTGGTATCCACTAACTTAGTTATGCAGTTCAGCTGTAGCAGCCCCTATCTAGAACTGAACTAGATAGTCCCTGAAGGGACAGGCCAGATGCCCTTCAGCAAAACGAATAGCAGCTGTTCTAGCATGTATGGTTTCTCTCAAGCAATGCCTCAAAAGGCTGGCAGCTTTAAGCAATTTTGTAGGAACAGGCTCCAAGCTGAATGAGGGAGAAGGACAGAGCCCGCACCCCCAACTTCACTGCACCCAGGCCAAAGGCTGGCTTCCCTCTACTAGGCACATGTATTCAGGTCCTGCCATGCAGTGAATTCTAGCTGTGGGTGAAGGAAGCAGGCCACCTGTGGCTAGAGCCAGGCCAATGCAACCATGGCTTAAGACCAGCACCACAAGCTACCTGCTAGCCACTAGCTGAGGTCAAAAGCAACAATGTGCACACACCCTGTTACCAATTGTATAGGAGTATTTTAGGTCACTGAAGGTGAAAGAAAAGCTCACTGCCCCAAATCAACTGCTGCAACACTTTCAATTGGTGGGAGAAATGCAAACCTATCCTCCATCCCCTGCCTGCTTCTACTGCAGTGGTGAATAAGGGGAAATCAAGGACCCTGCTGTCAACTGGATGAGTACAAGTGATTGACTAAAACAGGTCAGCAACCTCTGGCACACTGGGCCAATTTGTTTACCTGCTGTGTTTGCAGGTTTGGTTGATCACAACTCCCAGTGGCTGTGCTTTGCTGATCCAGGCCAATGGGGGTGGCACTAGCTGCCCTTCCCACAGCCCCCATTGGCCTGGAGCGGTGAACTGCAGCCAGTGGGAGCCATGATCAGCCAAACCTGCAGATGCGGCAGGTAAACAAACTGGCCTGGCCCGCCAGGGTGCTTACCTGCGTGAGCTGCGTGCCAGAGGTTGCCAATCCCTGGACTAAAAGGAAACCAGAAATACCCACTGAAAAGAAGACTGCAGAACATGCACGCAAAAGCTTTGGTAAGTAAATCTCACTGCAACTGATCTCTTCCCTGTGACACTTCTATCATACCTTTATTTTAGCAAGCAGCAAACTACAATTCCCCTCAGCCTGCAGCACCAACCAAGCAAGGCTAGGGAACAGCAAATAGAGTCCAGCTCAAACTGGTGTCCAAATTCCTTTATGAAAGTACAAGGCATCATTGGGCCTGCACAGCCTTTAGCATTAATAGACAAGGGAAAAAATCCATTTCACTAAGGAATCAGAGCCCTTTTAACTTAAGAAAACCCCATTGACAAAGAGCTGCACCATTTTTAGTCAGAGAAAAAGATGTGGCCTAGTTATTTGCATTCCTAGAGCTATGCCTACCTTAACCTAGGGAATTCCATGCTGTCTCTTCCTGAACAGGCTGTAGAATTGTAGGACCCTAAGATTCTGGTAGTGACCATCCAGCCTCTAGAAAGTGGAGCAATTCCTAAAGACAACTTGTGGTGTCAAGCCTCCCTTACCTACTGCATGGCAGAAATGGCACAGCACAAATCACTGATCTGCCTTCCTCCTTAGAGAGCAGCTAAGCAAAATAGCCACCACCACCCCAGAGGAATTCTTGCCATCTCAAAAGCGGGTAAAAACATCCTGTCACATACTGGCCAGAAAAGTGCATAACACTAATAGCGCTAAAAGCCTACGTTTGTTTCAGTTGCACCCCCAAACACCTCAGGCTTTACCTACAGCAAAATTGAATAACAATATGATGCTAGCTGATAGCTCTGTCTCAGGGCATGTTGCTTGACCATATGCAGAATGAAGTCTAAGGGAGAGAATTGAGCCAACTGTAGTAGATCTAGGGTTCTGAAACGTACTACCTTTAGTCTGACACCTGGGAAAAAGTGTCCTGCAGCCCTACTCAGGCTTTGAACAAGTTACTAGCAGGACAGGGCTGCAGGCACAGTTGCTTACAGAGTTTGAAGGCTGTAAGCAGGATGTTCTACTAATGGAAAACTCCCTGTGGTGACTAGAGTGAGCATTTTCTTAGATGCTTGTAACAGTGAATGAGAACCACTTCAAGATGTCATCCTTGCAAGTATAAAATCAGTGTTCTATGACAATTAGTGGCTATGGGGTGGGCCACTGCCTCAATCAAAGTTAGCATGGCTAGACTTGAACACGGGGAACCCTCCTGCATGTCACACTTAAGGCTGAAATTTAAGGAACAGACTTTTCCCTCCCTAGTAAGACGGGTATGTAATTTATAGAAAAGTCAAGAGGTAGATGAAAAGCCAATACAGAAATATCAGGAGTAACTGGGTCCAAATCAACTCTCACCCACTGTTCTTCCTGAATACAAGCGGCCACCCCATCCATCCCACCAGTGGGGGAGAGAGCGCAAGGTGTGCTTTATACAAGGGCTGCAATTCCCAGTTCAGCCTCTGCTAGCTTGTCAGCTCCAGCAATTGGTGCAAGATCATCTTCTGCCCAAAGCGCACTTGCAAGGCCTGCTGCTCTCTCAGGCTTAGTTTGCCATAAGCCACCTTGTCATTGAGCAAGTCCTGCTCTGCTTTCAGGTCTGAGCTGTAAGACTCCAGGGTCAGCAGCGCACTGTCATGGAGAAGCTTCTTCCATGAGGCTTTGAGTCTGGGTATTGTCTCGTTAGACAAAGTAAAGCTCTCTTCATCCTCTGTGTCTTCTTCCCAGCCCTCGTGCTCTTTAAACTCTTTGAATTCTTCTGCAGCCATACACAGCACCTACAACCAACCAGATGGATACCTAGTCATTATCTCGGTTGAGTAGAATCAAGGTCCCAATTTTCAGCTACTGAACACTAGTTCGGGGGGGGGGGGGGTCTCTACCGCAGCTAGCACAATACAATCCTCCTGGACTCCCACGGAGCTGCAGTGGGAATGGGCACCAAGGAGGTAGTGAATAACCCAGTGAATAAATCAGCTAGTTGGTTTAGTGGGGGGCGTTTGGCCAAGACAAATGCTGAGCATGCTTTCTTCAGTACAGGATCTGATCTTCAGGGGCCTTAATTTCCCAGCAGTACTTAGTTTTATTGCAACACTGTCATAGTCCAGAGGGGGGAAGGCTGGTGTGTTTCTTAAAATTCCCTGTGCCTGGACCTTTAACATGAAAACAGATTCTCATCTGATAAGAGATTAAATGTTAGTCAACTGTACTGTGAAAGCTTTAAAAAGGCAAGCAAATACAACAGCTCAACATTTAAGATCCTGATTTTCAGGGGTCTGCTTCCTAGTTTCAGTGCTGCTAGTGCACAGCTGGGGAGTGAAGGGGCCTTTTGGCAGAGTGTTAAATACTTCCCCCTTCCCAGCTAGCTTCAGGAGGGCTGTCACAAGCATAGACCCTCCAATACAGTAACTCCTCACTTAACAGGGTAGTTTTGTTCCTGAAAAATGCAACTTTAAGCAAAACAATGTTAAGTGAATCCAATTTCCCCATAAGAATTAAGGTAAGGGGGGGGGAGAGGGGGTTTAGGTTCCAGGGAAATTTTTTTCACCAGCCAAAGAAACGATATATTATATAAATATACACACAGTATATGTTTTAAACAAACAATTTAATACTGTTCACAGCTATGATGGTGAAGTTAGTTAGAGGGTGGGATATTTCCCAGGGAATGCCTTGCTGCTAAGTCAGTGGTTCTCAAACTTTTGTACTAGCGACCCCTTCCACATAGCAAGCCTCTGAGTGTGACCCCCCCTTATAAATTAAAAACCCTTTATTATCTATTTAACACCATTATAAATGCTGGAGGCAAAGCAGGGTTTGGGGTGGAGCTCATGATCCCCCATGTAATAACCCCCTGAGGGATCAGAACCCCTAGTTTGAGAACCCTTGTGCTAAATGATGAACTAGCACTCGGCTGAGCCCTCAAGGGTTAACACACTGTTGTTAATGTAGCCTCACACTCTACAAAGGCAGCAGGAATGGAGGGGAGGGGAGACAGCATAGCGGACAGAGATGCACACTGCCCCTTTAAGGAAGCTGACCCGCTCTTAAATGCCTTGTCTTTTTAAGTGGATCAGGAAGTTGAGACAGCAGCTGCTGCCCCAGGCTCTCTCCATAGAGAGCAGGGTGGGGACACAGAAAGGGTAAGTGGGGTGTAGGAGCAGGGGGGAGGGGACACCCTGACAGCCCTCCTCCCCCCCCCCCCCCCGCACAGCAAGCAGGAGGCTTGCAGGAACAACACGGCAGTGGGGGGAGGGACAGCTGCAATTGCTAGCCTGCTGGGTGCTGCTGCACAGGGAACTTAGGGGAGCGGGGAGCTGATAGGGGGCTGCCACTCCACCCTGGTTCCAAGCCCCCACCAGCTAGCTGCAACGGGCTGCTCTTCCTGCAAGCAGTGGACAAAGCCGACGTTAGAAGGGAGCATTGCACAACTTTAGCATGTGCCCTAATTGATCAGCAACTTAACATCGAAACAACGTTAACTGGGACGACTTTAAGTGAGGAGTTACTGTATTGATAGCCTGTGACTGCGTTCTCAGCTTCCTGGACAGTTTCTCCCTGCTACAAAATGGAGCTCTCAGCCACACTGAAGGTTACATTCCAAATGGATGTTGAAATACAGCATGGCATTAACAATACAATTAAATGCCACCTGGACACATCCCCTAATCTGTCACAGTACTGCTCCCTCTTGAAGAGGATCAGAGCACGGAGACTCAACTACCCTAGAAAGCTCACACATCTCCTTCACGCTAGACTCTAACTTGACCTCCATATAATCCCAGAGCACCAGACTCCATCTGTGCAAGTGGACCCTTTCCAGAGGCGATCATGCTCCTCCCAGTTCTGAGTAAAGCTGTAATCACAGGAAGGCAAAATTTCCCCATCCCCATTATTCTTACAGCAAAAAATCCCTGTAACAGGTCAACATGCAGTATTTATAAACTCTTCCAGAGCAGCTCCATTCTCTGGAGGCAGAGATTCTACCCGTAACCCCACACTGAAGGTACAACAGCACAAGTCAGCCAAGCCTTTGGAGAACAAGCCTCCATGGGGCAGGATCAGTGCAGCCATCAGACATCTTTGTCACCTAGCACTGAAATCCCTTCCACCGGAGCACCACGCACCTTCAATGTCATGGACAGCTCTTCCTCTGTCAACACTTCCTCCCAGCCAATCACAAAGGCTCCTTCTTCCCCCACCATCTCCAGCTGGCAAAGGAAATCCCACTGCTCAGAGACCAGCTGCCGCTCTGCTTCAGTGCTGGCACCTGGTTGAGGACGACAGGAGAGACAAGTCAACCACGCTCACTACACACTGGGGGACGGGGACGGACGACAAAACTGTAGGAGCGAGACACAGACCAAGACTTTCAAAAGCCACTAGCGAATTTGTACCCAACGTGCAATGCCTTAGAGGCCGGATTGCCAGGAAGTACTGAGCACTTAAAACCCAGAGGCAAACAGCAGTTTCAGGGACTGTTTCTAAAGCAGAGGCAGATGTTGATTGTGGCTGCCTTGAAGCCAAATGTGGGTGCCCGACGACGAGTTGGCTACTACACGCTTTGTTTAAAGGGCTGCAGATATGGCCTATAGTCTCCATCTACCAGAGTCATTTAGAATTAAGTTACCCTCCCTCCAAATGCTACAAGCCACTCACCCTGCAGGGCAGCCCTGCGCACCGTCACCATCTGGATGTCGGCAGTGTCGTCCGTGTTGCCGGGGTACGGCTCAGCAAAGCCGTACATGTGCATGAGTTGCCAGTTGGCCATCTGGCCGTAGGTATTGAAGATCTCGTGGCCTTTGCTGATGGGCTGCGTGGTGACCATTTTCAAACACTCCTGTAGGCAGAGGGACAGAACGGGCACGCAGGTGAAGGCAGCGTCACGATACTCCGAGTAAGAGACTCCGTCCTTATGGGGCAAGCGTGGCCAAGTTCCCCCTGCCACGATTGCAAGGGAACCACGCCTTGCTGGCTCCCCACACTGGGAGGAGAGAAAGTGATTCTGGGACACAGCAGGAAATCCTATTGCCTGGCAAACCCAGGCGGGTTTCTCTGTGTCCCATCCAATACCTTGTGCAATAGGCTGACCTGGGGGAGTCAGTCAGTCCCTGGCAAACTCAGAGGTGAGTGTAACATTAGCTGCTACCTCTCAGTCTCCAGTCCTGCTCCTGTCACATACGAGTACCTTGGTGGCCCACCAAGCCCTTTCCCCACCCCGAGTCGCTGGGGTGGGAGCGTTTGCATTGCCATTGCCCGTGCTCGTTCTATGGCAAACAAGGACATCAGGCTTCAAAGAGGGCAAACCAGGCCAGCATCATTCCTTCCAGGAAAACGTACCTCCCAGTGCTCAGGCCCTCGGCATGTCCTAGAGCCAAGCCCCCATCTCCAAACGTGGAGGCACCAACGCCCCCCCTCGCAATCAGAGTGGCAAAGGCGCACCCTGCTGCCCCTGCAGAACCCCCCTGGGCTTCACATGGGCAGATCTGGTCCTTGCATTGGGGGCCAGGAGCGTGGAATCCCCTAGGGCTACTTTAGCCGAGCGTTACCTCCGCCAAGCAGGAGCAATCCAGGCCACCTGTCCTGGAGCTCAGTCCCGGGTAAGAGGTGAGGTGCTGTGGGCTGTGGCAGGCCGGGCAGCAGACTGGATGATTTAACAGCCCCCCACCTGGCTCTGGAATCGATGAGTCTCGATGGGCTTCTCCTCCAGCACCCCATTGAAGGCCAGAGGGGAACCACACCGTGGCTGGTCGTGATCAGATAGAACCAGCTGGACGAGTAACGAGTCATGGCCAATGCCTAGGGATACATACACTCCATTCCCGCGGCTCCCCACCTACTCACCAGGGAATATTCCAGGTTGGCATTGTGATTGGCCACGTGATTCAAAATGTCAGCCATGGGCACCATCACAGGCGGGTTGGGCTCCTTCTCATCCTCGTCTTCCTCATCCAGGGGCTCCTGGAAACTATTTGGGAGGAGAGGTGAGGACAAGCCGATTCCCAGCCTTGCGAAATGAAGCCGTGGCCCTTAGCCCACCCTGGGCCCGTGACTGCCAGGGGCGGGCTGGCTACCTCGGAGGGCACAGAGAAATGTACGCAGTGTGCCCAGGTGGTGGCAGCGCCAGAGCCACCTCCTGCCAGGAGAAGCCTGGTGAGCTGCAATCTAGCCCTCACGTCTGACTCCCCAAAGAGATTCCTTCAGCCCCTCTGGATGCAGAGACGTCTGCTGCGGAACGGCACCTCCCCATCTCACCTGTAGGCCATGACGAACGCCACCAGCCTCCGGTACAGCTCCGGCGTGTGCAGCTTGGGGTCAAAGAGGTCCAGGTGGGACTCCATGAAGGGCAGGATGATGGAGGTGTACTCCAGCTGGATGTTGGCCAGGTCTTTGTCCACCGCTTCGAGGATGCCAGTGCCTTGTAGGAGCCTCACCCTCTCTTCTTCAGGCCTGTATCAAGGGGCAGGCGTGGCAGAGACGATCCCCACCACCACCCAGGAAGGGATTGAATTAATGTAGTTACCCCTGAGTCAAGTCTCCTAAATCCTCAATGGCCTTCCACTCCACTGCTGTCTGCAGCTAGTTAGCCCAGACCCCAAGTTCAACCCACCGTAAACCCTGGCTAGCATTTAGGATGGGCAGCCTCCTAGGCTGCTAACATATCTAACCGAACCAAGCGACATCCATGCCTTGCCCCAGTGCTGCTGACCCTTGGGGAAACAGCCAGAGAGGGCAGGAGGCACATAGCCAGGAACAGAACTGAGGCCAGACCAGGGCTTTATCCCCGGGAGCTCACCGACTCCCAAGAGCCAGCACCCCAGTGGCAGGAGGGACCCAATGCCCAGGACCAAGTCTCGCGCAGGCGGCTGGATTTCTGCAGCCGGACGCTAGCGTGTGATATAACCTTACCAGAACATGGGGTGATCCAAGCTGCTGAAGTCAGGCCAGAGCGAGAAGTAGGGACGCCAGTGGGAGTTGCTGGCCGTGTATTCATGCAGCAAAGACAGAAGGAGAGGCACCCAGCCAGACTGACTCTCCAGCGACGCTTGGTCTAGGGAGCCGGAGACAGGAAGGAGAGGAGGGGAGGAACATGCTGAGATCCCAGGTCCTATTATTCCTTCACTGAGAGCCAGTGCCTTTGGCTGTTAAGGACCAAAATCACTGCACTGCTCTAGGCTCCCCGGCAGAAGGGGTGGGGTTGAGTTGGGGACTCCAGACTTGCGACTCCCAGGATGGTGGGGAGACAGGAGGGTGGGGGTGGCTCTTCCACCAACAATCCCTTACTCCACTTGTTCATTAGAAGCTCTGCAAACCACTGCCCTCTCCAGCTCAGACAACTCCCCCTCCCCATGAGATTCCCCCCAGGCTACAGGTTGTCTGAAGAAGACGAGAGCACGTTGACCATTGACTAAGGTCCCATTTGCTGCCCCTGAAATTCTCCAGACTCCTGCATATTAATCATTGGCGCGACCATAACATTTTATCCGATCTCCCTTTTTCCTGCCTCGACTGGAAGAGAAAATGGGGGCCAACATGGTGACAGAGCAGCCAAGGGAACAGGAGAAATCAGGAGAATCAAAGAGAACCAGGTTAGAAAAACTCCCGACTTCCAAGAACTTTGTTTCAACGTGGCAGCCAGTTGAAGTCAGCTGCAGGGCTCCTTAGCACTGCGCCCCGTGTCCTGCTCTCGTACCTTTTTCCAAGAGGGACCGGATGGAGGTGGTGTGCTGGGACAGGAGCGCGGCTCTTGGAATGGTGAAGAGGACTTCTCCGATCTGGAGGTCCTCTCTGGCCAACAGGCCGTA
The DNA here is from genome assembly GCF_013100865.1 of Trachemys scripta elegans. Taxonomy (NCBI): domain Eukaryota; kingdom Metazoa; phylum Chordata; order Testudines; family Emydidae; genus Trachemys; species Trachemys scripta. The sequence continues at coordinate 42,484,761 of NC_048310.1, read as the reverse complement.
GTCTGACACCGTGCCCTCTTTGCTCACGTAGACCTAGGAGAGAGGTGCCTATCAGGGCCTGTGGGGACCCCAGTGAAAACCTGCCTCTGATGGGACAGCCGTGAAGGGTTGCAAGGGAAATGAAGCCAAGAGGTCAGGAGAATAAATCCAAGCAGCATCCATGGAAGCCCAGACAGCTAGACTCATCCCTCACGGAGGGATTTCCTGCCAATGTCAACAGGAGGTTGCATTTTAAATAACAAACCTATAGCCAACCCAACGGCTGCACCCTTGCACTAGTGCACGTGCGAAGTAACTGGAGATCACCACCTCGTAAGCCCTCGCACTCAGCCGCGCTGCTTCTCTGCCCACCACTCCAACCCCTCCCTCGAGAACGTCCACGGATGAGTGATCACCCCGCCCTTGGGAAGCCAGCCTTGCCTTATCAGCCCGACGGGTTGCAGATACCCATAAGCCACACTCAGCCTGAGACCTCTGAACACTGGGACTCACACCCGATACCCGGCCTCCATCATCCGGATCCTCCTACCTTTGGGCTGAGCTCCAACCCGACCTTCTCACACCAATCCAGGAAGCCAGAAAGGGGGTCAGCTCTGCCATCCTCCGCAGGGCTGCCCCCTGCAGCCACCTGCTAACAGAAATAGGGGGCAAGCTTAGGGAACAAGGACAGCTCACGCACTAGAGAGATCTCATGGCAGAGGACGGAGGGTAACCCTGGAGGCCTCGCTGAATTCCAGCTTGGGTAAATTACGCCACAGAGGGAAGAACTAGGCTCCAGTGGACGGAACAACAGATCAGACGTTAGGAGACCTGGGTGCTAGTTCCAGCAAAGCCAGGCTCAGTCTGGCATTGGGCAAATCATTTCATTTCACTTGGGCCTCAGTTTCTCCACCTCAAACAGGGTGAGGCGGCTGCCTACCCATCTTTGTAAACTGCTCTGAAATCTATGGACGGACAGAGTATTACTACTAGCTCTCCTTATAGCTTCAATTGGATACCCGAGTTCCTTCACTTCCTGTCTTAAACGGCTGCTGTGCACGGTTACACATCAGTTGTGTTTCTGGGCAGAGATGGCCGCATTCCTGCGGTGAGTGAAGTGCTTTGGGATGAAAGGGGATATTTATGTATGCGAGATCATCATCAGAAGACAGGCCAGTCATGCTTCTCTCTCCCAACAAAGGCCCTTGCTGCAGCAAAGGAAGGAAGAATGACAGAAGACGACTGTTCTCTGCCGCGACCAGAAGATTTGAACTGGAAGGTAAAAGATCTCAGAACCGTTTACAACAGGTTTAGTCACTTCTTCGGGTAGGTCGTCCATTCTGTGGCACGTGCACAGGCAGAAGATTATTTGCCATTGCTCTTAGATTCAACAGGATCTAGCATTCTTCCAAATTGTAATAGTTACTGTTACCCTCACCTGACATGGAAGCTCCCCCCGCCACTGGTGAGTCTGTGCCCCAAAAGGAATAAAAACCCATCTCCCTCCCATGTACTGTTGGTTGAATTGTCTGCCTGGTCAGACCAAGCCAGCCAGACCATGGAGATTAAGTCCATTAATGGCTATTAGCCAGGATGGGTAAGGAATGGTGTCCCTAGCCCCTGTTTGTCAGAGGGTGGAGATGGACGGCAGGAGAGAGATCATTTGAGCATTATCTGTTAGGTTCACTCTCTCTGGGGCACCTGGCATTGGCCACTGTCGGCAGACAGGATACTGGGCTAGGTGGACCTTTGGTCTGACCCAGTCTGGCCGTTCTTATGTTCTAAGCTTACATTAGAGGAAAATGGCAAAAATTACCAAAGTATCATTGAAAGATAGCATTTGAAACTGGATTGTTAATGAAAAAGTGAGCCAAGTAGCAGGGAAAACACAACGATCTGGGATTTCCCCTCTCCGATCAAAATACAGAGCTCCATTTGCAAGAATTTGGGGGGCCATTATTGTCAGTCACAATCACTCGGCTAGCCCGTGCAGGTGTCTAATCCTTCGCTAATCCCAAATGTTTCAAATTGCAGGGTGATCATTCCAGTCCAAAAGTTCATTCTAGAAGAGTGTGACAAAGGGCCTGTCTACGCTACTGCTTACGTCAATGTCACTTGCGTTCCACACCCCTGAGCGACGTAAGTTCCATCGCCGTAAGCAGTAGTGTAGACAAGCTCAAAAGCGTCACTTACCCAATGAGGGAGCAGAAACAAGACTGCACGGCCATTCATACAACAGCCAATGGTCAAAGTGGGCGGTCTGCAAACAACCCATAGGGTAAAAATTCCGTAACAAGTATTAGACAAATAGATTTGCAGAAATCAGGGCTGGTTCGTGACTAAGCTGCTAATTAACGGGAGCTACTTTCCTAGTGAAAATTATTTAAAACCGTTTGATTAGCTCCAATGAAAAGATTCCACCTAAAACCTGTATTTGCTCCCTCTAGAGTCAAGTTGCTTTGTTCAGGTGTTTTTCTGACTTGTTATTCCTGCATATTTGTTGCTAATGTGAGCAAGGTGAAAAGGTTGGGCTGATTTCATTTTCAGATTTTAATCTTCGTAAGACCAGCCAGACTGGGTCAGACCAATGGACCAGCTAGCCCAGTATCCTGTCTTTCGACAGCGGCAATGCCAGGTGCTTCCGAGGGAATGAACAGAACAGGGCAATTACACTGGTCTACAATTTTTGAGAAGTCGTCTGCTTCAGA